>NC_092334.1:582504500-582817500 GCF_046630445.1 Rutidosis leptorrhynchoides | reverse complement strand
TAAACCCTAATTTTTATCCCACAATTTCTAAACCCTAATTTCTAACACCTTAAAATAACTCAGGAAGCAAAACATTCATTGCAATGAATGTTATCATTTATTTCTTCGAGCGTTTTTCCGCTAAAATAATAACATTTATTAACACAAAGTGTCTTAATTAAATATTCATATTTTCATGTAATCTTAATGCTTGAAAAAAAAATTAAAAAAAATTGAGAAAAAATTACTTCTCCCCAAAAAGTGCTTCCCTCCTGATTAAAACACTATATATTATGTAATGTTTAAGAAGAATGAGGTGTATATTTGAGACTTTTGTACCTACTCATCAGAAGCAATGAAATTCGTGCTTAATTATTTTCCATAAGCCGTGTGGGTATCCCAGATACGACAAATCATGATCTTGATTTGCACATCCTTTCCTCGTTGTAGTTCATGAAGATATGAATAAGCTTTTTTCCAGCTTCTGTTGTTAGGGTTTTAGTTCTTCGCGCCATTGGAAGATACCTAATTTTTCGTAATGGATAATGATAGTAGCTAATAAGAATTTATAGACAACTATAAACGATGATCAATGAGGTGGATAAACATTGCTGAGGAACGTTACAATAAGGGATGTGAAGTGAGTTTTAATGGGGTAAATGAACCAATTGTACTTATTAACAGAAATCAAACTCAACTCCTTTAAAAATTCGGTTTTGTTAACTGTGAGAATTTTTTAATTTTGAATCTTGCTTTGTTATGTATAGTTTAGTGCTTGAGGATGGTGATGGGGTTGCTTGATTTTGAGAAGATGATTTAACCGTGGTAGATTTTTTCATTTATGTTGAAATGGTGATGTTTTACTTTTCTAAGATTGTAGAAGTTGTATTGCATAATAAATAAAACAAGTTATAAATCAAATGACAAAATTACCCATCATGTGCTCAAAACATGACCATATCAAACGACACAAATTAACGTTTGTGAGATTGAGTGACTAAATAAGTAAATGTGTAAGATTTGCAAACCTCTGTGACTATCCTTGAAAAAAAACTTAGCGATTAAACATGCAAGATCTTACAAATCAGAGTGACTATATGTGTAGTTTTGCCCTTTATTATTTTAGAATGTAAATAACGACTTTTCAAATTTATGTTTCTAATCAGTTGTACTAGACACTTTAACTCCTTGTTCAATGTCTATTTAACTATTCGATAAAAATAACATTCGATTATATTATAAAATATGAGAAGAAAAAGAGTATCAATATTCTGATAAACGTTATTGAGCAACTTGGTGTAAAAGAATTTTTTAATTTTAATATCATTTTTCAAAATATAAATAATTCATGTTCAATGTCTATTAACATGTTCGATTATATTAGAAAAGAGTTAATAATCTTTCGATAAAAGTCAATGAGCAATTTCATATAACAAGAAATTTTCAATTACAATATCACTTTTTAAGAACATTAGACCACTCCCAACCATGACAGACTTCTTTAAAATGACCGACTGCCACATCAGCACTATCTCAACATTTCTTAAAAAGACTGAAAAAGACAAATCACTACCAACCATAACATACTTCTTAAATAAAATACTGGATCCACCATTATATAAAATCTATACTAAAATAGTTAACCCACACAAAAACACACAAATTATTTTTACCATGTATTAATTCATGGAGTGAAAGTTCCATGGACCCATTATATATTAATTCCTACCTTGAAAAATAGATTGACCCCAAATATTCAAGTGTCCTCCTTTGTCTTAATTGAGACGAAATTTGTAACTTTCCTAAAAAGGACGTGAATGACGATGCAATACCTATGCGGTCTTTTGAGTTTGAAAAATGATATAGCAAATGACGGAAGCGTTGGCAGAGGTCTTAGTAATTCATTTAAGTATTGGTTCATTGGTATATGGTGTGTTTGGCACACAAATTTCTTAAAACTTCCAGGAGCTTATAGGAATTTAAATTTATAATTTTAATAAGTTTCAAGTTATAAATTTCATTTGATAGACATAATAAAATGCATAGTTTATGAAAATTATAAGCTCTTAAAAAAGAAACTTCTCATAGTAGCTTATAAAAACAAGTACTCTGTATAACTTATGTATTGAAAAATAAGTTTCAGCTAATTTACAAAATAATTATAAAAAATAATAAGCTCTAGTTACTAACTTCAAAAATAAGCTCTAAGTCCGGCTGTAGCCCGTAAGATCCTGTTCAAACTACAAGCTCCGGCTCCGTCCCCGGCCCCAGCCCCATTTATCTGAACACAATGAGTACTAGCTTCAAAACAAAGTGGAACAATAAAAAGACAAGAGGAAAGTATGGGGGCTAACTTTGCGTATGATGCAGAAACCCAAATAGAAAGAAGTATGAAGAACCCTCGTTTCATCCTTTCAGCTCAAACCAAAACCCTTTTCAAGTATTCATATTCATACTAACCTTATGCAACATTTCAAACCCTAAACTCCTCTGAAGATACAGTACGTAAAATCTCAATTTCGTAATCTATAACCGTACAACAATGAGATGGTAAATCAATAAAATTAGGTTAGAGTAAACGAAACAAAACATGGTTTCGACGCAATCCGGAAACGTAAACGGGGTCCGTGCCGGTTCCGGTTCCGGTGCCGGTGCCGGTGATGATATTGATGTTGATGCAGGTGATGTTACTTCACCAAAGCCGATTCGCACAAGCAGCAGGGTCAAAAGAAAGCCGATTATATACAATCGGTATATGTTGCATTCGAAATCAAAACAGAGTAATAATAATAATAATAGTAGTAATTCTAAGAAGAAAAAGAGAACTGCAGCTGCTCAAATTGCTAGACGGATTGCTGATAACAGGCAGAATAACTCCGATGTAATTCGTTTAATTTCATCTTCATTTTGTAATTGCATGTGTTTAATTCTTATATATGTATGTATTTTGAGTTGTGTAAATACTTACACACAGTGTAGTGATAATTGTTTACTTAATTGTAGATATAATGTTTTATTGTGATTTATATCTATTTCTAGGGTTTTGGAATCGGAAATGAAATTAGATTATACCTTCAACTTATAAGTTTAGGTTTGTTAAATTGTTTGTTTGTTCAATTGTTGAGGTGATGTTGACTTATGGTACTTTATATATAATTCTAGGGTTTTGGAAATAGAAATGGTTCATAAGTATCGGTTCAATGTTAGGGCATCTTGAGGAAAGTGTTTGGTAGGGTTTATATACGCATACACATCATTGTTGTAATTATTTATTGATCTGTAGAGTTCAATTATATGATTTATATGTAACTGTAGGGTTTCTTATCAGAACTGGAACTGGTTAAACTCCAATTTGTAAGTGTAGGTATAATATTAGGGTTTTTGAGGAATGTGTTCTGTACAAGTTTATAACGCTATTCGATTTAGTAAGTTAAGTAGTGACAGAGAGATCTTTGTTACGGTGGAAAGTAGACACCTAGTTATAGTATCTGTGGATTCTGATTACTATGAGAGTTATAATTAGCAACTTTTGGCTTATTTGTTCTGTATATATATTAGTGTATTCTTATCATAACTTATAAACTGATATTTGTGCTTTACCTTACTACTTTTCGATCCCTTCTTATTATGTTATTACAGATGAGTCTTCGGCGTTCTACAAGAAAACGGAGAGCTTCTGTAAATCTTCAGGCTTACACAGACAGTTCTGGAAGCGAGGATCATGATCTAATGGTGAGTTCTTGATATCTTTAACTTTTGATATTAACATATTACTGTTGGTACAAAGTATAAACCACTTTGTACATGTTTCAGGTTTCAAAGTACCAAAGTTCTAGAACTCGGAATAATAGTAGTAAAAGGCGTCAAGAGAAGTTGCCTCGTCGCGGGCCCCAGCGTGAAGAATCGAGACCTCGTCGTGACGGACTTCGGCCGCGTCGTTCAAATGCAGGTTCAAGGGGGCAGATGATTCTATCTGATGATGAACAAGATAATTATGAGGATAATAATGGACCAGAAAATGATAATGAAATGGAGGATAACAATGAAGAGGATGGTGAAACCGAGGAGGGTGGTGCTGAGGGTGATGGGGATGATGAAGGTGAGGGTGAAGATGATGAAGAAGAAGATGAAGAAGATGAAGATGGTGATGATGAAGATGGTGAAGAGGAGCAAGACGGTAGGAGACGTTACGATCTTCGAAACCGGGCGGAAGTTCGCAGACTATCGCTTGAAGAGAGTAAGCAAAGACCAAGATCTCCTAGAAGAGTCCTTCAACAAGGTGTTGGGACAAAACACAGTAGGGATGTTAGAAGAGGTGGGTCCCGTGTTCATAAACGTCATCGTATATCACGAGCTGATGATTCTGATGATTCTCTTCTTGTCGATGAGCTGGACCAAGCCATGCCTATGCCATGGTCACGAGCCGCAAACAGATCTGGTGCACCACCGTGGCTCTTAGGTGGGCCCGATATGCACGGGACCTCGTCATGGGGGTTAAATATTGCTGCATCTGGTTGGGGTCATCAGGGTGATGTTTTGGCTAACTTAGCTTCTGGTGTTCAAACCGCGGGGCCCAGTTCCAAAGGTGGGGCCGACATTCAGCCTTTACAGGTTGATGAAAGTGTCAGTTTTGATGATATAGGTGGGCTCTCGGGTTATATCGATGCGTTAAAAGAAATGGTTTTTTTCCCGTTACTGTATCCTGATTTTTTTGCTAGTTACCATATTACCCCTCCAAGGGGAGTGTTGCTATGTGGGCCCCCTGGTACGGGAAAAACACTCATTGCACGAGCATTAGCTTGTGCAGCCTCAAAAGCTGGTCAAAAAGTCAGTTTCTATATGAGGAAAGGTGCTGATGTGCTTAGTAAATGGGTCGGTGAAGCTGAAAGACAATTAAAGATGCTATTTGAAGAAGCCCAAAAGAATCAACCTTCGATAATATTCTTCGATGAGATAGACGGGCTTGCGCCCGTTAGGTCAAGCAAACAAGAACAGATTCATAACTCAATCGTTTCAACTCTGCTAGCTTTAATGGACGGTTTAGATTCACGTGGACAAGTCGTTTTAATCGGTGCAACGAACCGGATCGATGCGATTGACGGAGCGTTAAGACGACCCGGTAGATTCGATCGTGAGTTTACCTTTCAGTTACCTGGGTTCGATGCGCGTGCTGAAATATTAGACATTCATACCCGAAAATGGAAACGGCCCCCTGTTAAAGATTTAAAATTAGAACTTGCTGCTAGTTGTGTTGGTTATTGTGGTGCTGATTTAAAAGCTTTATGCACTGAAGCTGCGATTCGTGCGTTTCGTGAAAAGTATCCGCAGGTTTATACAAGTGATGATAAGTTTCTTATAGATGTTGAATCTGTTGAAGTTGAAAAGAAGCATTTTATGGAAGCTATGTCGACGATTACTCCGGCTGCGCATAGAGGATCGATTGTTCATTCTCGGCCGTTGTCTCCGGTTGTTGCACCGTGTTTACAAAGACATTTGAATAAGTGTATGAGTGTTATATCTGATATTTTTCCAGCTCTTGAAATTACATCTGAATCCAAGAAGTTTTCGATGCTTGTTTGTGGTTTTGCTCTTCCTCTTGTTTACAGACCTCGGCTTTTGTTGTGCGGATTGGACGGTACCGGGCTGGTAATGACCAATTTATTTGATTCAGATTCAGTTTTTTATATTATGTTTATTGTTTAGATTATAACTGGTAAACGGGTCAGGTTTGGTCGGTTTGGGTAACGGGTCAAAACGGTTTTGGGTTGAAATGGGTCAACTTTAGTTATTATTATTGATTATTAAATGGGTCAGGTTGGGTAACAGGTAGTGGGTCAAAATGGGTCATATATTTTAACAATTGAGTTTTTGCATTTATTATATTATTTAGTTATTATTATTGATTATTTATGTTTATTCTATATGTAAGTAAATATGAATGTACATGATAATTGTATAACCATGAATGTTTTCATAAATGTTTGATGGATGAAACTTGTTATGTTTGACCCATTTGACCCATTCGCAAGACCCATCAGACCTATCTGAGTGAGCTTTAGGAATTTATACTCATTAGACCTGTTCTTTTATAATTTGTACAGGACCTAATAGGTTGGAGGAAAACCCATAGGCTCTTTTTTTAAGTATTGGTATACATTGCCTGACCTATTTTTTGTCAAGACCCAATTGACCAGAAAGCTTGACCCAATTGATCCAAATTTGAGAGTATGGGTCTCAATTGCCAGGTATAGTTTAAATATGATTGGTGAAGTTACAAGTTCATTTTGCAGGATCATCTGGGACCCGCTATTTTACATGAACTGGAAAAGTTTCCAGTCCATTCTCTTGGACTTTCGTCTCTTCTATCTGACCCGAGTGCTAAGACACCAGAAGAAGCTTTGGTTCATGTATTTGGTGAAGCAAGGAGAACTACACCTTCAATACTCTATTTACCTCAATTCCATCTTTGGTGGGAAAATGTAGGTGCTCATATTTAATATGAATCTTTATATTTTTGTTTTAATATGAGAAGTTGAATATTTTTTTTCTTCTTATTTGGTAATACTGTTTGTGAATTCAGGCACATGAGCAACTTAGGGCTGTGCTGTTGACATTGTTGGCAGAGTTGCCATCAGATTCTCCCATATTGCTACTTGGAACATCCTCAGTTCGTGCTGACGCGCTTGATGGGGACGCTTCGTTTGTATTCCCGTCCCGTAACAAGTATGTTTGGTTACTTATTCTGTTAATTTTCCTTAAGTTACTTGCAATGACACATGGTCATAAATCTATATAGTTATGGTCTACTAATCTGATGTTATATCATGCACTTTTGTCATGGTAGTAATTGATTTCAGTTGGGAAGGAACATATTATTCGGTTAGTTATCATTGTTGATTTTCCAAATTACATTATTTTATCATTAGGGTATTATTTTCTATTATATGATAATTTCAATTTCAATATTTTTGGGTAACTTCTTCAAACCTTGTTAGACTGGATATAACATCAGTTCATAAAAAAGTGAAGTTTGCTCGATAATGTCTTTACTAGTGGCTGACTTTGGCAGGGTCACATCCTTGATGTACCAAGAATGTTATCAAAGAGTATTCACGTTTTTAATGTTTAATTGCTTTTATTTACATGCTTATGCTTATAGTTAATCAATTTGTGATTCTCACGTTCTTCATGGTACAAAATAAAATTTTGATATATCTACATGTACAGTTATCAGATGGACAAACCGTTAATGGAGGATAGAAGTATCTTTTTTGACCATTTGATTAAAGCTGTGTTGTCAATACCTTCTGAGGGAGCTGCAAAAAAGTTTCAAAAGTCGGCTACTGTCCCTGAACTCAGCAAGGCACCCAAAATAGACACTGGCCCTAAAATCTCTGAACTGAAAGCTAAAGCTGAAGCTGAGGGTCATGCTCTGCGCAGGTTGAGAATGTGTCTACGTGATGTTTGCAACCGGTAAGTTTCTATGATCACCGTTAAAATGTACTTTTACTGTGCCCATTATTATGTAAAATAGTAGATGCTAACATTACATTGATTGTGTGTCACGTTTTTCTTTTGGGTTCAGGGTTTTATATGATAAGCGTTTCAGTGCGTTTCATTACCCTGTATTGGATGAAGATGCTCCAAACTATCATACAGTTATACAGACCCCTATGGATATGGCTACCCTTTTGCAGCGTGTTGATGCTGGCAAGTACATTACATGCAAGGCTTACTTAGAAGATTTTGATCTCATTTTAGCTAATGCAAAGGTACATTTGCCACTGTTCAAGTACCACATCGTGTATATTTCCACTTTGATTTTTGATAAATCAACTACATTTTATGGATTAATTAGTTGTACTGTACAACTTAATGCATAAATGTAGTGGATTTATTATTAGAAATTTAAGTGGATCCATCACTACCCATCTTTTACCTTGTGTAATATTATTGTTCTTTGTTCATGCAGATATATAATAGAGATGATTACAATGGAGCTAGGATTGTCAGCAGGGCTTATGAACTTCGAGATTCAGTATGTTACTATTTTGTTACTAGTATTTATGTCATTGTAACTTTTGATATCATTCAAGTTTTGTTCTATCTCTAAATAAAGGTACATGGGATGCTATCACAAATGGACCCCGCATTAGTCGCTTTCTGTGAGAAGATTGCTGAAAACGGTGGTCCGTTGACTCTTCCAGAAGACGTTGGTGGTTCTTCTTTCCAGAATATTCCCGTTGTTCAGACGGCAACTACGACTAGGGCTAGCGCACGTCTTCGTCATGTTCAACCCGAAGTTAATTTAGACCAGAGCTACGAAGCTCTGAAACGCCCCAAAAAAACTGCCGATCCTTCACATACAGGTTAACTTTTCTATTTATTATTATTATTATTTTTTCTATGAACATTTAACATGACATGTTAGCTTTAACAGCTGATGAAGTGTCTCAGCCTCAAGAACCAACAGTTGATGATGATGATGATCAAACTGATGCAAACCCTGAAACCTCACCTAATGATTGTGTCGAGGTCGATAATACTTCTAACGAGGTTTGCGAGTCAAAATCAGACGATGTTATCATGTCAGATGTGGAGAAAGATGTGAAAATCGAATCTGCTAAGAAACTTTTACTGGAGCGCACATTTGATTATGGAGTGCCGCAGCTGGAAAGGCTCTACACGCGAATTGTAAAAGGCGTTTTTGAATTGAAAAATGTCGACCGAGATGATATTAAGCCTCTACTTTCTGACTTTTTGTTGAAGTTTGCTGAAAACGAGGCTAATTTTTGAAGTGAACCAGTTTAATTTACTGCCGGATTGATTTTGTTTGTTTATTTAACTAATTATTTTTATCTATTAAACCATTTTGGTAGATTTTTATTTCGAATCGCGTACATGAGATGTTCTATTTTGTCATTCTGAACTTGCTGCTTAGTGAGAAAAAAAAAAGGGAAATTATATCATTACAAAAAGATTTGTACAAAATAATGTGGCATTATGCATTGACCTTGCACATGATTTTTTTGTTTTCCCACTTTATTTCTCTCTAAATATAATTAGTCTAGTTCATTGTGTAAACTGTAAACAATTTAAACCTACTTTCTATCTGTATTTAAGCACGGTACATTTTAGAATGTATTTAATCATCAAAAAAGGAAAAACATTCGTTATGGGCAAAAATCATTAAATCCATTTACGGATTATCTGGTGGTCTTCATTGTCATCCTCATTCGTCAACTCCAAAATCTATGTGGAATTCTATAATTGAGGTTGGTACCGATATCGATAATTGTGGAGTGCCATTTACGACATCAATTATTTGTAAAACGGGAAATGGATTACATACTAGTTTTTGGCACGACATTTGGATCTCAAATGCTTCTCAGCCTCTTAAACTGATTTATCCAAGGTTATATGCTTTAGACTCTAATCAAGACGCTTTAGTCTGTACTCGTGTCTGTAACGATGGTAATGGCTTAAAAGGTAGTTAGTGTTGGCGAAACGTTTTAAGAGGGAGAGCCCACAATGAGCTTGGAAAACTTGAAGATATGCTTGCCACCTGCCTCACTCAACTCGGAAGATGATGATTGGTTTTGGAAGCTTAGTGAAAAGGGAATTTTCAAGGTAAAAACGCTTTCCTCTTTGATTGATATTGAAACTTTGGCGCACAATACCGGTTCTACTTTCGAAACTCCATGGCTATCTTGCATCCCAAAAAAGGTCAACATTCTAGCTTGGAGGATTTTATATAATGGTATTCCTACTAGAAATAACCTGACGAGACGAGGTGTGGTTCTTCCTTCTACCCAGTGCCCATTATGCAATGATACGGAAGAAGACCCTGAGCATCTTTTTATAAAGTGCAAATTTGTTACTCCTCTATGGAAGACTATTTTAGCTTGGTGGAGTTCCTCAGATCCTATCCCAAATGGTTTGTATAATGCCATGAGTTCGGCTAACTACACTCTGGGATCCCCGAAAGTTTGCAAAGCTTTCTTTGCTTCAAGGTTAATTCTTTTGTGGTTAATTTGGAAATGGCGAAACAAGTTGGTGCACGCTCCAGCCGATAAACGGCAATCCATTCTCAACGAGGATATCCTGGCGAGTCTTAAAGTCCTTTCGTTCTTGTGGCTTAAAAATAGGTCGAAGATGGTTCACAGTGATTTTGAAGGGTGGAGTTGTAATCCTATCTCTTGTTTTGATTAAGTCGTAGCTTGGCTTTTTTTTTTGTGTTGGCGTTTAGGCTTTGTCTCTTTCTCTTTGATGTCGGTCTGTTGACATCTTTGCTCATTTTATTGTATGTTGTTTTTGCTCGCTTCTTGCGGGCCTGGAATGAAAATTTTGCTTTCCAAAAAAACAAGAGTTGGTATCCACGAACACTGAAACCAAAGGGAGAGGAAACTAAAATTCCCTCAATCCCCTCACGTGATATGCACATACTAAGATTTATTGGATACTCAAGTTAGATCAAAGGACTAGCGCCGTGTAGTTGGTAGAAACAATGGCAGTCACTAGCCAACTTTGCTCTTTGATCAAAATTTTCGTCATAGGCATGTAGTTCATATTTCTAACAAAATTTAAGGGACTTTTTTGCCTAGTTGTATTGGAGACAACCACCCAAGATTTTTTACTAATTGGAGCCTAATCATTTTAGTATTTTGACCGAAATAAATTAGTGGGGTGTATAAGATTACTACTTTATAAGTTTATAAATTCACTCAAATTAATTGTAAAGTTAAAAATATTTTTATAATACTGATCTATCGTTAAATTTGGCATCAATATTTATTAATGACAACTATAATTATTATTATTATTGAACCTGTAGATTGTGTTCATGCCTTTGTCATATTGTGGGTTTGTTGTAATGATAATCTGTGACGATTAGTGTCTCAAGTTGCGATTGATTGATTGATTATACTTGTAAGATAGAAGTAAATGATAGTTGACGGACACAGTTACGACGATTGTGTCTGGAGCTACCTTGCCACTATCGGGATTTTATTCCTTTAGATTGACTGCTATGTTCTGTAAGACTTTATAGACATGACCTTTGAAATATTGTGTCATACTGTTGTGAATTGTTGTTATATGGCTTGTTATACTATACGTGAGACTACTGTTGGCCTAGACTGAAAAATTTGAGGTGAATAATTTGTAGTATTAACCAAGACGATTATGAAGTCTTATCTTTACCATTGACTGTTGGGACACGTGTAGTGACCCATAGAGATTGATTAGGGTAGTGACCCCTTGATGGTTGGTGAAGGTCCCGAAACCTATTGTGTATCTATATGAAGTATAGATTTCATGCTTGTCGACCGTGACTGAACCAGTAAATGACGGGACTAGTTGTGTTGGACTTAGGTGAAATATAATTCCTTTCCATGGATCGACGGGACGCACGTAGTGGCCAGTAAGGATTGGGATAGAGTAGTAGTTTTTCTTGTCTTCTAATAAGAGGACCCATACCCTGTTTGTTACTATCGTATGTATGTGGTTTGCGTGCCATGTATGATGTAGATTTTTGGTTAGATGTTTGTGATCGTAGTAAGACCTAGAGGATTTGCTTTTCCTACCTTAGATTCATGGGAGTTGGTGGTGACCTTTAAGAAGTATGTTTGAAAGGAGCTTTCCAAGTGGTCTTGATTGAATATAGGAAAATTATGTTTTGTTGTTATGTGAGGATTATTACTAGCCTGGCTGTACCGTTGTAGGATTTGACTAGCTACGTAGGACTCGTAGAGTTGTCCTGAGAAGTTGTTGACTTTTGTGAATTGATGTGACTCATTAGATGACAGTATAGGAACGTTCGTTTAGTGACTTTCTTGGAAGTGGAGAAGACTTTAATCGGAATAGGAATTCAGTTCAAGTTGAGTTATGATGAATCTTGACTAGGTCAGGGGACGTGATTAGAACAGTGATTATATTACTGTTAAGATAGAATCATTGATCTGGTAGTTCGATAGTGACCGTTGTGAATATTTTATCTTTTGAAGATTTGAATGTAAGGTCGTGGACGGACAATAATAGTATTTGCAAATAAGACGACGTAAGTATGTATAGTTTATTGAATGATTGGATCAGATTTTCAAATGTGGTTGCTAAAGAGGACTTAGTAGAATTAAGATCGAACTAGAACCGAGTTAGGTGTTTACATACAAGACTTCTTGCGGTTTTGATAGTTTTAGATTGTAAAATCTATGTGATTGGGGTATATTGGAGATTTATAACTACCAGTGACTTGAGAAAATAGACTGTGTTGTATCGACGAACTCTATTAAGGTATTGTTTCGAAATACTCGAAATGAAAGTATGATTTAGAATGATGTATTATGTGACAACCCGGAAATTTCCAACCAAATTTAAACTTTAATCTTTATATGTTTCCGACACGATAAGCAATATTTGTTAAGTTAAATTTCAAGAATTTTAAACTATGTTCATACATTAATTCAACCTCGACCAAGTTCCAACGATTCACGAACCATTAAACGAGTATGATTATATATGTATATGTGTATATATATTATAACTTGAAACGTAAACAAAATATTAGATTAAATACTTTATATGATTGTATCTGTTTCAAAATGTTTATCAATGGAATTAGAAGATAAGATCAAATGATTGAATTATCAGATATATTGAATTATTATTACAAGTCTCTGTTGAAAGGCCCACGTTGATTTGAGAAATCTTTCCATTTTAACAATATTCGGAAAATGGTAAAGTGATTTTTAAATAAGAACAAATTGTCAATCATTGAGAACTAGACAAAGGATAGTGGAAGATTGAATCTCATAAAGACTCGATTGATCTATTTAGTTTCAAACGTACAAAAACGTTTTCAGTTTAAAAAGAACTTTATTATTAAAACGTATATAACTTTTATAAATATCTAGAACCATTTTTGACAACTCATTACTTAACTAGTATGATAAAGATAACGATATTTATATTTTATTTTATTAAATATATATAACGATTTAAATTAATATTATATATATTTATACGCGTATTATACGTACATAGTTTTATACTTTTACTATACTTAAACTTTACCTTTACTTTATTTTTACTTTACTTTAACTTTAATAATTCACTTTAATAATTCATACTTTAATAATTCACTTTAATAATTCATACTTTAATAATTCACTTTAATAATTCATACTTTAATAATTCACTTTAATAATTCATACTTTAATAATTCACTTTAATAATTCAAAAATCTATTATAAATAGAATTCAATAGGTTTCATTATTTCATAGAAACTTGAAAATATTTTTCTCTAAACTCTCTCAATCAATTTACATATATATATTTACTCCGTATTATTTCAAGATATTATTAGTATACATAAAATATTACGACGGAGTGCTTTCCGAGTGATTTCGAAATTGTTTTTCGAGTGGGATAGGATTAAGGAAATTATGGGTTATAGCTATGGAGGTGATTGAGTATGGTTCATGGGTATGCTCGTGAGGTCAATATAGTGTTTATCATTTCCGTTGCGTCTACGTACCTTTCCTGCAATATTGAATCTCAATATTGATACGTGAGTACTCATAATTTAACTTTTACATACTAATAGTGTATCCCTGACTAGTGCTCGAGTATTTAAGATTATGCATGCTTGTACTTTTGATATTGCCTGTAACGACCCGCATTTTTTTCGATCATACTATACTTATAAGATTAATATTTACATAAATTAAACCTTGCCAACATGATAAGCAATCCAAATTGTCGAGATTTATATTTCCGAAAAGAGTTTTACGCAACGTTTGACCGTCTAGTTTGACCGATGATATCACGAACTATACAATATATAATAATTATACGTTTGTGTATATATATGTATATATACATATTTAACACGATTAATAAATGTTTTAATATCTCATTTTGTATTAATAACAACAAGTTATAAGTATATTTTGAAACTACTAACTTAAGTTTTCAAAATGATAACAATACGTAACGTTAATTGACATAAATACTTAAGACTTATAATGTTTATACATATATTGTATAAGTAATGTATTTAATCACTTTTAAAGACTTAAATACATAAAATCATATAAGTGTATTCACAAAAGATAGCTATATTTGAATCCTCATTCCATTTTTCACAAAATTTCTATACGTATACCTAGAGTATTTGTACTCGTATCATACCAAGCTTCTATACGTATTTACTAATAGTAAATACACATCAAATCACCACCTAACCCACCCTTGTTACTGCCCTTAGAGCAAGGTAATTGGATTTTGGATGCATGCATGAATTATTACACAAAAATACAACATGTGAACTTGTCCATCATCATCATCATTCACGTTTTTATGGTGTATATATACATGATCATTTTGCTTCATTTACTACTTCAATTTCCTAGCTAAAACACACACTCTTTCTTACTCTCTAAACTCCATAACAACCCAGCAAAATTTCATAAAGATCTAGCTTCAAAAACCATACTAAAACACCATAAGAAAACCATACAAAAACACTTCAAGAAAACCCTCCAAGAACACCAACTTACTTCCAATCTTTCATCCACTTCTATCACCCTTTTGATTCTAGCTTCTTACTTCTCTTTTACAGCAACTTCATCCAAGGAACTTGAGGTAGAATATATGTTCATAACCTTATTCGATTCATATATATATAGCTATCATATTTTGTGGTATACAAGTTTAACAACAAGAACATAGTTTGAATGTTTTCAAACTTGTTTGCAAACTAAATAGATCCTTCTAACTTAACTTTTAAAATACTTCAAGACCTGTAATATAACTTATGTATATGCTAATTTAACAAGGTAAAACTTGGTTTTTCAAAGTATAAGTATTTTTAGAAAAATGGTCATTAAATGATTTTGTTGTAACGAAAATGATTAACTTCATAAGTTTCACTAAAGTTTGACCTATGCCGTGTGATTTTGAATACAAACTAAGGTATTTACAGTTCATAGTCTTAAAGAGGGACTCGATCCAAGGAGATGGCAAGTTGAATCAACGAAAACGGACTTGTAACGAAGAAACTATGACCGAAACAAAATTGGTTATCCAAGGCTTAAATGACTTCGGGATTCATTGGAAAAATTTACATAAAATCACATACTTCTAAGATAACATGATATTTTATATATATGTACTTATAATTCAATTTTATATGGTTCAGGATCACCCGTAAACAACACGAGAAGATTAATCATAAGATCCCATGATTGTACGCAACACGTCATTTGACAACACCGGTACCATGGGTCAAGATTAATCTCGACCAATACATATACGTTGGGGTTTTATTTATTTCGTTGGGGGTTTTATTTATTGCGGGTATATTAAACATCTAAAAATGAACCATTAAAAATTGAATTACTAACATCGGAATGCTAACTTCGGACTAAGGAAATATTCAAAGTATTAAAAGTATAACAAGTATATATATATATGTAACGTTTGTTTAAAATGAAAACATATTGATATATTATATATGGATAGGTCCGTGATATCAACCGGAAGACCGAGTCAAATTATATATATCATCAAGACAAGTGTGAGTATATAGTCCCACTTTTAAACTCTAAATATTTCGGGATGAGAATACATGTATTTTATGTTTTACGATATGGACACAAGTAACTGAAAAATATGTTCTACGTTGAGTTGTACCACTGGCATACTTCCCTGTAGCTTGGTAACTAATATTTACAGCGGTATTGTAAACGCGAATCCTGTTGATAGATCTATCGGGCCTGACAACCCCAACCGGACTGGACGACCAGTATTCAACGGTTGCACAGTACTTCGTTTTTGTGACTACACTTGGTACGGTGTAGTAAGATTTCATATTAAAGGGAATATGCGACGTGAAAATGTTAAGTATGGTTACCGAGTGCTCAACCACTTAGAATACTTTTATTAAACTGATTATATACGAAATCTTGTGGTCTATATATATATTGCAGCCGGCATTAAACCTATATCTCACCAACTTTATGTTGACCTTTTTAAACATGTCTATTCTCAGGTGATTTCTAAAGCTTCCGCTGCATCATGTTGGATCTAACCAGGATCTTGCGTACGCATGTTTGTGTCAAAAATAAAATTGCATATCCAAGATGTTGTACTGTAAAATATGCTAGAAACCGTGTTGTTGTCATCATTTGTAAAGTTTGTAAGTCGAAGATTATCGCTAAACGTTAATCTTCTTTTTATTGTCTTAAGTTTGTAACAAAAATAATGGTTATGGTTTGTAATGTATAATATATGCAGTTTTCTTTCAAAAAAATGTCTCATATAGAGGTCAATACCTCGCAATGAAATCATACGTTATCTAACTCGTTCTTATGGTTAAGGACGGGTTATGACATGTGGTATCAGAGCGGTGGTCTTAGCGAACCAGGTTTGCATTAGTGTGTCTAAACCGATAAGTCGTTAGGATACATTAGTAAGTCTGGACTTTGACCGGGTTTGATTTTAAAAAAAAAAACCATTGCTTATCACTGTTGGTTAAAAATTCATATGTAAATATTATGTAAGTACTAATGGGTTAGTTGTTGTGTGATAGATGTCGGGCTCGAAACTTATTATCACATTCAGCGACTCCGAATCAGAATCTTCAGATTGTGTTTCAGTCATTAACATATCCGATGACGAAAATGGTATTTTTGGGGAAGACTCACAATTTCCAGATGAACCAACTATAGAAATATCGGAAAGTGAACCCGAGGAGGAAAGTGAACCCGAAGAGGAAAGTGAACCCGAAGAGGAAAGTGAACCCGAAGAAGAAAGTGAACCCGAGGAAGAAATACTAGAAATTACGAAAGAAAAATTCGATCAAGGAAAGAAACGAAAAGCGAATGAATTAGAAAATTCAAATCCCGAACTTAGTGAGAATGACGTAGCACCAATTCCACTCAACACTACCACCCCTATTCCCGCTATTCCTATTAGTGCTATCCCCGCATCTAGTTCTTCGGCTCCTCAGCCAAAACGTAGGCAGACAGCTAGGATAAGCGTTAGGCCATTCATTGGAACTAAACGCCCTAGAAAATAGACCGAACGATGCACTGCCGTATTAAGCCATGGAATCATATAATGTTTTGTATAATATTATTAGTGTGGTTTGCTTAAAGTTTGATGTAAGATAAGCATATGTAAAATAGCGAAGTATGAAATGCAATAATTTTCCATGGTTAAGTATTATTTAGATTGTAGTAATTGATTCTGTACTAAGCTATTAAGTATGAACATTAACGGGTAGGTACTACCCAAGATATAATTATAAAACGCTAATAAGAAGAAAAGGCTTTTATAATAATACCTGGTTCATATTATTAACAAGCTATAAATGTACTATAAATACATACTACATCTATAATAATCCATGTGAATAATTATTTTCTTTCATTAGGAAATGGCGCGATTGAACCGAATGACGGAACAAGAAGTCGAGAACTTCATCAACCAGCGAGTCAACGATAGAATGCTATGGGTCGAAGCTGCAAGAGCTACTGCAGTTAATCCAAATCCTCGTGTAGGATGCTCCTACAAGACGTTTCAAGCTTGCAAACCTTCATCATTCAGTGGAACAGAAGGACCTATCGGTTTAACCCGATGGATAGAAAAGATGGAGACGGTGTTCAAAATCAGCGGTTGTGATGAAAAAGACATGACCAAGTATGCATCGTGCACTTTACAAGATAGTGCACTCACATGGTGGAAGAATTATGTGAAGGCGGTAGGAGGAGATGTAGCTTATGATACTCCATGGGAAGAATTCAAAGCAATGATAATCACCGAGTATTGTCCAAGGAATGAGGTTATTAAGTTAGAAGATGAGTTACGAAGTTTGAAGGTGGTTGGTACTGAAATCACCAACTACAACCAGCGATTCATGGAATTAGTTTTACTATGTCCTGAATTGGTTCCAACCGAAGCACGGAAGATTGAAATGTACAAAGGTGGTTTGCCCAAAAAGGTCAAGGCAAATGTTACGGCATCGAAACCTAAAACAATTCATGAAGCTATAACCATGGCGAACGAGCTAATGGATCAGGTCATTTTGGACAAGAAAGCATTCAATACTGAGGTGAAGGTATTGGGGAACAAGAAAAAGTGGAATGGAGGTTATGATCGAGGTAACCAACAACAACCTTATAAGAAACAAGAAACCACGAAAGGTGCGGGTAGTGGTTCAGGCTTTGGTTACAAAGGACAAAGTCCTTTATGCAACCGTTGTCACAAACATCATTTTGGTTACTGTAGTGTGTTGTGCACTAAATGCAATAGACAGGGACATCTTGCTGAAGATTGTAAGGCTCTCGTTACAAATGCAAATGGTAACAAGACTCCTGCCACCAACGCAAATAGAACTGCTTTGGCTAACATTACTTGTTTTGGGTGTGGAAAACAAGGTCACTATAAGAGCCAGTGCCCGAATCAGAATGGCGGACCTGCACGTGGAAGAGCGTTTGTTATTAATGCTAGAGAGGCACGAGAAGACCCGGAGCTTGTTACGGGTACGTTTACCATTAACAACTTATCAGCATCTATTTTATTTGATACTGGCGCCGATAGAAGTTACGTGTGTATAAATTTTTACACTAAATTGAATTGTTCATCATTACCTCTAGATGCTAAGTACTTGATTGAGTTAGCTAATGGTAAGCTAATTAAAGCCGATAAAATTTGTCGTGATTGTGAAATAAATCTAGCCGGAGAAACGTTTAAAATCGACTTAATACCCGTGGAATTAGGAGGTTTTGATGTAATAGTCGGCATGGACTGGATGTCCAAAATAGGAGCGGAAATTGTTTGTGCCAAGAAGGCAATTCGTATTCCTGGTAAGGATAAAATACCGGTGATGATTTATGGAGAGAAGGGTAAGTCAAAGCTAAAACTCATTAGCTGTTTGAAAGCCAAGAAGTGTTTAGAAAAGGGATGTTACGCTATTTTAGCACATGTTAATAAAGTCGAAAAGGAAGAGAAGTGCATCAACGACGTGCCTGTGGCAAGAGATTTTCCTGAAGTTTTTCCGGAAGAATTGCCGGGATTACCTCCATTTAGATCGGTAGAATTTCAAATAGATTTAGTACCAGGAGCTGCACCAGTGGCTCGTGCTCCATATAGACTTGCACCGTCCGAGTTAAAAGAACTTCAAAGTCAGTTAAAAGAATTACTGGACCGTGGATTCATACGACCGAGTACTTCACCGTGGGGAGCTCCAATTTTGTTTGTTAAGAAGAAAGATGGATCTTTCAGGATGTGTATAGATTATCGTGAATTAAATAAGTTAACTATCAAGAATCGGTATCCACTACCGAGAATTGATGACTTATTTGATCAGTTGCAAGGATCATGTGTTTATTCGAAAATCGACTTAAGATCGGGCTATCATCAACTACGCGTTAAAGAAGAGGACATTCCGAAAACTGCTTTTCGGACACGTTATGGTCATTACGAATTTTTGGTTATGCCGTTTGGATTGACGAATGCGCCAGCTGTATTCATGGACCTCATGAATCGAGTTTGTAGTCCGTATTTAGATAAGTTTGTTATCGTTTTCATTGATGATATTCTTATCTATTCCAAGAGTGAGCAAGAGCATGAAGAGCATTTAAGGTTGATACTGGAGTTGTTGAGAAAAGAACAACTTTATGCTAAATTTTCTAAGTGTGCTTTCTGGTTGAAAGAAGTGCAATTTCTTGGTCACGTTGTTAATAGCGAAGGAATTCAGGTTGATCCAGCAAAAACTGAAGCTATTGAAAAATGGGAGACTCCTAAGACACCAACGCAGATACGCCAATTTTTGGGTTTAGCCGGTTATTATAGAAGGTTTATTCAAGATTTTTCCCGAATAGCTAAGCCGTTGACAGCGTTAACGCAAAAAGGGAAGAAATATGAATGGACCTCGGAGCAGGAGAACGCATTTCAAATACTGAAGAAGAAGTTAACTACGGCGCCTATTTTATCGTTACCAGAAGGGAACGATGATTTTGAAATATATTGTGACGCTTCGCGACAAGGTTTTGGTTGTGTTCTTATGCAACGGAAGAAAGTTATTGCATTTGCATCCCGACAATTGAAGATTCACGAGCGAAATTATACGACGCATGATCTAGAATTGGGAGCAGTCGTGTTTGCATTGAAGATGTGGAGACACTACTTGTATGGGGTTAAATTCACTGTGTTTACTGATCATAAAAGCCTTCAACATATTTTTGATCAGAAACAATTGAACATGAGGCAACGTAGGTGGGTCGAGTTAATAAACGACTATGATTGTGAAATTCGTTATCATCCCGGAAAGGCAAACGTGGTGGCTGATGCTTTAAGCAGAAAAGAACGAGAACCAATTCGAGTTCGAGCAATGAACATAAAAATTCGTATGAATCTCAACTCACAAATCAAAGAAGTTCAACGAGAAGCACTTACTAAAGAAAATGTAGGAAATGAAATAATGAAGAAGTATGAGAAGCAACTCATTATGCGGGAAGATGGAATTCGATATTTTGCAAATCGTATTTGGGTACCGAAGTTGGGTGGATTAAGGAAGTTGATATTGAACGAGGCACATAAGACAAGATACTCGATACATCCTGGAGTTGGAAAAATGTATCAAGATCTTAAGACACGTTATTGGTGGCCTAATTTAAAAACAGACGTTGCAACATATGTTGGGGAGTGTTTAACTTGTTCCAAGGTTAAAGCAGAACACCAAAAGCCGTCAGGGTTACTTCAACAACCAGAAATCCCAGAATGGAAATGGGATGGTATTACCATGGATTTCATCACGAAGTTACCAAAGACTGCCTGGGGATACGACACCATTTGGGTGATTGTTGATCGTCTCACCAAGTCTGCACATTTCTTGCCTATAAAAGAAACGGATAGAATGGAGAAACTATTACGATTGTATATAAAGGAAGTTGTTTCAAGGCATGGAATACCTATTTCCATTATATCCGATCGTGATAGTAGATTTACCTCAAAGTTTTGGCAATCACTACAGGAGGCACTAGGAACTCGTTTGGATATGAGTACCGCATATCATCCGCAGACCGACGGGCAGAGTGAAAGAACAATTCAGACTCTTGAAGATATGCTCAGGGCATGTGTGATCGATTTTGGAAACGGATGGGATAAGTATCTACCGTTAGCAGAATTCTCGTATAATAATAGTTATCATGCGAGCATTGGAGCTGCACCATTCGAAGCATTGTATGGAAGGAAGTGTAGATCTCCTATCTGTTGGACTGAAGTAGGAGATCGGCATTTAACTGGTCCCGAGATTATACACGAAACGACCGAGAAGATAGTACAAATCAAGGAGAGATTGAAAACAGCCCGTAGTCGCCAAAAGAGCTACGCCGATGTCCGAAGGAAACCATTAGAGTTTCAGGTCGGGGACATGGTTATGCTAAAGGTGTCACCTTGGAAAGGTGTAATACGTTTCGGCAAAAGGGGTAAACTGAACCCAAGGTACGTAGGCCCGTTTAAGATCATCGAACGCATTGGACCGGTAGCTTATCGACTCGAGTTACCGCAACAACTCGCTGGAGTACATAATACCTTTCACGTCTCAAACCTTAAGAAGTGTCTTGCAAAGGAAGACCTTACCATTCCTCTCGAAGAAATCCATGTCGACGAGAAACTACAATTCGTCGAAGAACCAATCGAAATCATGGACCGTGAAGTTAAACAGCTCAAACAGAGCAATATACCGATTGTTAAGGTTCGTTGGAATGCTAGAAGAGGTCCCGAGTTTACTTGGGAACGAGAGGATCAGATGAAGCAAAAGTATCCACACTTGTTTCTCGATGACGCAAAATAGGTACAATTTTAAAATTTCGGGACGAAATTTATTTAACGGGGAGGTAATGTAACGACCCGCATTTTTTTCGATCATACTATACTTATAAGATTAATATTTACATAAATTAAACCTTGCCAACATGATAAGCAATCCAAATTGTCGAGATTTATATTTCCGAAAAGAGTTTTACGCAACGTTTGACCGTCTAGTTTGACCGATGATATCACGAACTATACAATATATAATAATTATACGTTTGTGTATATATATGTATATATACATATTTAACACGATTAATAAATGTTTTAATATCTCATTTTGTATTAATAACAACAAGTTATAAGTATATTTTGAAACTACTAACTTAAGTTTTCAAAATGATAACAATACGTAACGTTAATTGACATAAATACTTAAGACTTATAATGTTTATACATATATTGTATAAGTAATGTATTTAATCACTTTTAAAGACTTAAATACATAAAATCATATAAGTGTATTCACAAAAGATAGCTATATTTGAATCCTCATTCCATTTTTCACAAAATTTCTATACGTATACCTAGAGTATTTGTACTCGTATCATACCAAGCTTCTATACGTATTTACTAATAGTAAATACACATCAAATCACCACCTAACCCACCCTTGTTACTGCCCTTAGAGCAAGGTAATTGGATTTTGGATGCATGCATGAATTATTACACAAAAATACAACATGTGAACTTGTCCATCATCATCATCATTCACGTTTTTATGGTGTATATATACATGATCATTTTGCTTCATTTACTACTTCAATTTCCTAGCTAAAACACACACTCTTTCTTACTCTCTAAACTCCATAACAACCCAGCAAAATTTCATAAAGATCTAGCTTCAAAAACCATACTAAAACACCATAAGAAAACCATACAAAAACACTTCAAGAAAACCCTCCAAGAACACCAACTTACTTCCAATCTTTCATCCACTTCTATCACCCTTTTGATTCTAGCTTCTTACTTCTCTTTTACAGCAACTTCATCCAAGGAACTTGAGGTAGAATATATGTTCATAACCTTATTCGATTCATATATATATAGCTATCATATTTTGTGGTATACAAGTTTAACAACAAGAACATAGTTTGAATGTTTTCAAACTTGTTTGCAAACTAAATAGATCCTTCTAACTTAACTTTTAAAATACTTCAAGACCTGTAATATAACTTATGTATATGCTAATTTAACAAGGTAAAACTTGGTTTTTCAAAGTATAAGTATTTTTAGAAAAATGGTCATTAAATGATTTTGTTGTAACGAAAATGATTAACTTCATAAGTTTCACTAAAGTTTGACCTATGCCGTGTGATTTTGAATACAAACTAAGGTATTTACAGTTCATAGTCTTAAAGAGGGACTCGATCCAAGGAGATGGCAAGTTGAATCAACGAAAACGGACTTGTAACGAAGAAACTATGACCGAAACAAAATTGGTTATCCAAGGCTTAAATGACTTCGGGATTCATTGGAAAAATTTACATAAAATCACATACTTCTAAGATAACATGATATTTTATATATATGTACTTATAATTCAATTTTATATGGTTCAGGATCACCCGTAAACAACACGAGAAGATTAATCATAAGATCCCATGATTGTACGCAACACGTCATTTGACAACACCGGTACCATGGGTCAAGATTAATCTCGACCAATACATATACGTTGGGGTTTTATTTATTTCGTTGGGGGTTTTATTTATTGCGGGTATATTAAACATCTAAAAATGAACCATTAAAAATTGAATTACTAACATCGGAATGCTAACTTCGGACTAAGGAAATATTCAAAGTATTAAAAGTATAACAAGTATATATATATATGTAACGTTTGTTTAAAATGAAAACATATTGATATATTATATATGGATAGGTCCGTGATATCAACCGGAAGACCGAGTCAAATTATATATATCATCAAGACAAGTGTGAGTATATAGTCCCACTTTTAAACTCTAAATATTTCGGGATGAGAATACATGTATTTTATGTTTTACGATATGGACACAAGTAACTGAAAAATATGTTCTACGTTGAGTTGTACCACTGGCATACTTCCCTGTAGCTTGGTAACTAATATTTACAGCGGTATTGTAAACGCGAATCCTGTTGATAGATCTATCGGGCCTGACAACCCCAACCGGACTGGACGACCAGTATTCAACGGTTGCACAGTACTTCGTTTTTGTGACTACACTTGGTACGGTGTAGTAAGATTTCATATTAAAGGGAATATGCGACGTGAAAATGTTAAGTATGGTTACCGAGTGCTCAACCACTTAGAATACTTTTATTAAACTGATTATATACGAAATCTTGTGGTCTATATATATATTGCAGCCGGCATTAAACCTATATCTCACCAACTTTATGTTGACCTTTTTAAACATGTCTATTCTCAGGTGATTTCTAAAGCTTCCGCTGCATCATGTTGGATCTAACCAGGATCTTGCGTACGCATGTTTGTGTCAAAAATAAAATTGCATATCCAAGATGTTGTACTGTAAAATATGCTAGAAACCGTGTTGTTGTCATCATTTGTAAAGTTTGTAAGTCGAAGATTATCGCTAAACGTTAATCTTCTTTTTATTGTCTTAAGTTTGTAACAAAAATAATGGTTATGGTTTGTAATGTATAATATATGCAGTTTTCTTTCAAAAAAATGTCTCATATAGAGGTCAATACCTCGCAATGAAATCATACGTTATCTAACGCGTTCTTATGGTTAAGGACGGGTTATGACATTGCCCTTAGACATGTTAGGTTGAATCTTGAATTAGTTACACTTGCGGTTGAGATAAGGTATAAGATATGCATGTCCTTGGAAAGCTAGCGACAAATTAAGAACTTTTCCTTTAGATATCGAATGGTTTCGATGAATGGATTAGAAGTTATAATCAATTGAATTTACGATATTTTTATTAAAAATGATTATTATTATCGTCGTTTTTATCGTCGTTCTAGTTTTATCTTATTATTATCATTATTATTATCTTTATCAATAAAAGGAATTTATCATTAAAAATTATTATTATTTTTATTATTACTATCATTATTATCGTTAAAGTTATAATTAGTATTATTATTATTATTATCCAATTATTATTATTATTATTATTATTATTATTATTATTATTATTATTATTATTATTATTATTATTATTATTGGTATTATTATTATTATCATTATTAATATATATATCATTATTTAAAAATGGTTATTATTATTGTTATTATTATTATTACTATATTATCATTAAGATAATTATTAGTATTATCGTTAATAATGTTATAGTAACTATCATTATTAATATTAGTGTAATTAAAACAAATATTTGTAACACCTAATTATTTTGATTACTATTATTATCATTATTATGAACACGATATAAAAGACGATTAAAAGCTATTAAACGAAACAATTAGGAAATAATGGGTAAGAGTATCATGATGAAATTAAAATATTATAAGATATTGATTTAGATAAAATTATCGTTCTTATTATTTTTATCATTACTATTATTATTAAAAGTATCATTAGTATTAAAACTATCATTTTAACAAAAATTATCATTTTAATAGAAATGTCATTGTTACTATAAAATATCATTATTATTATTATTATTATTTTAAATAGAATTATTATTTTAAAGATAATATTAAAAATTATCGTAAATATTAAAGATATCATAATTAGAATTATCGTTTTATCATAATGTCATCTTAGTAATTATAAATAATGATATTTTTATAATAATAATTATTATTACAAAATAATACAACTTTTACTTACTATCATTATAGATATTATTTTATCAAATAAATATGTGATACAAACATATTTTACTATGTGTAATAACTTACTTTAATAATACCTATCATATTATCTTTAAGATATTAAATGAACCCTATAAATTTTATTACTTAATATATATAAAAGTATATTTTATTATATAAATTTAATATAAAATTTTATTTATTAATAAATAAATTATATTATTTACTCTAATAAATCTTTTAAAAATATTTAAAAATATAAAACGACGATATTTAAACTACATATTAATCATGTATAGATTTTTGGAAATTATTTTGAGTCAAATTTACTTTTGTTGACTTTTGCATATTAGTCTCGAGCATTAGGATTGTGGTACACTATGACTCGACCTAATTTGTTAGACAAATATTGACCAACATATAATTATATATAATTAATTTAGGTTCGTGAATCCGAGGCCAACCTTGCACTTGTTCCATGACGTTATATGTATTTTTACTATGAAATACAGTATGGTGAGTTTCATTTGTCTTTTTACCCTTTATATTTTTGGGACTGAGAATACATGCGCTTTTATAAATGTTTGACGAAATAGACATAAGTAATTGAAACTACATTCTATGGTTGAATTATCGAAATCGAATATGCCCCTTTTTATTAAAGTCTGGTAATCTAAGAATTAGGGAACAGACACCCTAATTGACGCGAATCCTAAAGATAGATCTATTGGGCCTAACAAACCCCATCCAAAGTACCGGATGCTTTAGTACTTCGAAATTTATATCATGTCCGAAGGAGGATCCCGGAATGATAGGGGATATTCTTATATGTATCTAGTTAATGTCGATTACCAGGTGTTCACCATATGAATGATTATTTTTGTCTCTATGCATGAGACGTATATTTATGAGAACTGGAAATGAAATTCTTGTGGTCTATTAAAATGATGAAAATAAATGATTATGATAAACTAATGAACTCACCAACCTTTTGGTTGACACTTTAAAGCATGTTTATTCTCAGGTGTTAAAGAAATCTTCCGCTGTGCATTTGCTCATTTTAAAGATATTACTTGGAGTCTTTCTTAGCATATTTCGAAGAACGTTGCATTCGAGTCATTGAGTTCATCAAAGATTATTATTAAATCAATTTATAGTTGGAGAGTGGATATTATGAAATGGTATGCATGCCTGTCAATTTTCGATGTAAAGAAAGATTGTCTTTTAAAAACGAATGCAATGTTTGTAAAATGTATCATATAGAGGTCAAATACCTCGCAATGTAATCAACTATTGTGAATCGTTTATAATGTATATGAACGGGTCCTTTCAGTTGGTATCAGAGCGGTGGTCTTAGCGAACCAGGTCTGCATTAGTGTGTCTAACTGATAAGTCGATAGGATGCATTAGTGAGTCTGGACTTCGACCGTGTCTGCATGTCAAAAGTTTTGCTTATCATTTTGTATCGAAAATTAACTACTTATCATCCTCAGGAAATTACCTGCTTATCATTTTTAGTCTAAGACACGTCTTGCTGCATTGATTGCATGAATAGTGTATAGACAAAAATTTATATCTTAGCATATCTGCTAAATCATATCTTATCATATCTGTTACTTTAAACTTTGCCTGACATATCCCGTAAAGTCCTCCGTAATCTACAAAATCTTTTGATCTATATATATATATATATATATTCTATGTAATTAGAATACCATCCGTTAGCCAAAATCATTTCATATCAAAAAAAAAAAAAAAAAAAAATCCTCTATCCAATCGTACGAAATGGAATTCGTCATCAGTTCAAGTCACTCAGATTCCAAAATGGAATCCCATTCAAGCTTCGAAAGCAGTGTGACCGGAATAGATCAACCAATCAGTCATCACCTATTCTGGATGAATTGGGGATGGGTTCGTAGCTTCCTCAATCATTGGAGACAAGAAGAAGGTGATCCCTTCCATCCACCACATTGCCCTCTTGACGAAGAACCTGAAGCACTTATCGGCGAACCTGTCCGAAACACTATGTTCTCGCTCATTTCCAGAGTATCTCGTCATGATTATATATTACATCAAATTTTAGATTTTATTTATCCGCTTGTCCGAACCGACAATCACCCCGGTGTAATAGAAGAAGTCAACGAGCTTCGCGCTCTGGTAGTGGCTTTGGAGAATATGGTGCAGAGATTACAAACACCAGCAGCAGCATCAACAGCATAACCAGTACCACCATCATCAACGCCAACAGTACCATTACCACCTCCAACCACAACTGCGTCGTAAACCTCAACTTGAGCATCAACGTCATACGCACCATAGATACCAAGGAGTACCAACAACAATAACTGACGAAGTATTAATTCATAACTTCATTGGAGAAACATTCCGCGGCGATTATGTAATCTCTAAAGTCTTAGAGATTACCTAATCTAGCCCTAACCATAAATCAGTTAAGCAAACCAAAATGATAGAAGGAAGAGTAGAAACCCTGACAAAAATGGTGGGTGATTAACAAGCTAAACTTGCTTTACCAACAGCATCAACAGTACCGTCAGCGTTACCAGCATCGTCAGTACAGTCAACATCCGAATCAACAACACTGATAACATCACAAACTCCGTCAGTTCAAGAATCACTGTAGACATCATTACGAATCAATAACGTGTATATTGTATCAATGAGTTATGAAGAATTAACTCATTCTCTCTGAAGAAATTATATGTATATTATATATATATATATATATATATATATATATATATATATATATATATATATATATATTTTGAAATAAATCTTTCCGTGCTAAGCTATTGTGTGTGAATCTTAACTACTCGGTTAATTCATATTACAAATATGCAATAATGTACGTCCTTCGGCCGCAACTTAACCAGCGTTAACTACAATCTCTGTCGCAATTCAACAAATTCCAATTCATAATAAATCAAGTATATATTTGATTTTACACTTTCATCATCGATGTACCTGAAACTTTTCAGATAACATCATTTGTACTTTGTGAAATTCACAAGAATTCCACGAACCGAACATCATACATCAGCAAATAACGAAGTATTGATTCATAATTTCAATGTCATTAAAGAAATACTGCGTAAAAGTTATGTACTTTTTAAAGCCTTTAGGGATTATTCAATTCTAGTTTCAACCGTAAATCAAATGAGTTTAATTTAACATTAACTCATTAAATCTATGTTACATCTGAAGAATATATATATATATATATATATATATATATATATATATATATATATATATATATATATATATATATATTTTCATAAAGACTGTAATAAAATTCTTTTGTACAAAATATTAATTGTGAATTTTTTTTTTAACGGGTAGGTAATACCCGAGAGATATATAAATTCAAAAATAATATGTTACATTCTTCGAATCTGATTCAACAAATCATCCATTATACTCCCTACTTTCACAACAATATACATTCTATTATAGAAATCAAAATAACCATACTCATTCAAAATTTAATTACATATTCTGATTTTGAAATCTCAAAATTCAACTCGAGATATGACCAAAATCATCACTCTTAGATCCTTACATATTTCACAAGCTATATTTTAACTTCAAAACTGTGTTAGAACATCAAATGTATGTTAACGATTACAATCTGTGTTCAAACCCTTCGAAAATTTCTGAAGACACTTCGAATGATGAGCAATCGAGATGATGATCCAACCACATGTTACCCACATTTATGTACCCGAAAAACTTTTGAAACCAAAGTAAAAGTTTAAACAACGTATCCGCGTCAGATTCTTTGGCATTTATTAGCAAAAATAACTTTGCGACTCCTATTCAAAGTAGCCAGTTTTGTCACAGCTCCAGCAAGTCAACTTCGACTTTTCAGTCAGACTAACCTTATTATAACCTTGAGATATACACCATCGTTACCAGGGAAACTTTTACATTCCACCACATTATTAGCAGATGTACCAACAACTTCATTACCCTTTGACTTTAGCCTCTCCAAAAAGTCATTATAATTATTTATTGAAACCCCATCATTTACTCATTCGCATCTTGTAATGAGAATTGCCATACGAATCATTGAGAATTAGCAATCAGTATTTTGAAATCTCGCAGCATGTCTACGCCAACAGTTATATGTGTATATATAACGTCTATCTTCTGGACTTAATTTGAATGTGAAGTTTCTGAAAAACACTCCGAACTACGAATTGGTTCTCCGAAAATGAAAAAAAAATGCTGATGAAGTAGCAAAAACTATAAACGACTTTAAACGGTAAAAGCTGGATGATAATGATGAAGTGTGCTGGCAAAGCGCAGAAAAAGAGAAGTTTTGGAACTGAAAAATGGATTGAGCAAAGTAGGAAGGAGGCTGTGGACAAATTACAAAGACTGAACCTGACTTCAAAGGATCCAAATGATTCAGTACCTGCTGAAGTCATTAACGAATACCTTGCTCCTGACTCTAAACCCCTGCGGACAATATTCTTCATCATCCTCTGATATTAGAAATTCTAAAATATCATCATATCTTTCATTATAAATATCCTCCATATTTCTGAAGATATTTTCTTAATTTTTCTTATTTGAAATCATTTATCTCTTCGCGCTATCTATATTACATCATAAAAGAAACTATTTTAGTTTCTAAATTCTGAAACATTCAAGTTTAAAATAGGAATATTATGAAGTAGTGTTGGGAACTGAAGCATGAATTAGTATAATATAATGACACTTGATCAACGTGATTATATTACAGTAAGTCATGCTGAGTTTCTAAATGGAACGTGATGATTCACAGATCATAACATCATCGTGTGCCATGTTATACGACTCTTGTATTCTATTTAACCTCTAAAATATCAAGAAAATATTTCTTGATGATTCGGCCTTTTCCAAGGTATTCTAGTAATTTGACAAGTCAAGATCGTGCCATCACAATTTCCTTCCTAGAACATTAACAATGTTCATTCCGAAATTCATATCTGTGAATTCTAGACCATTACAAGCGGTGCTTAATCGCAAGAAGAAGAAACGAAAGGACAAAACTCTGAAATAGAAATTGGGGTATAAATTGCAGCAAATAAAAGAGAGCATCAACTGTGAATGATAATGATTATAGAAGACAGAAGCAGAGACTTTGAAATATAAGGGAACATATAAAGCCCAACGATAAACCAGAAATTATAAACCATATATATCGATGCATATAGCAATATAAAGACTCGGGAGAACTAGAAACACTATAAACCCAAGAGTATAGTAGAAGTAAATAGATTTTTCCGGCGGTAGATGAAAAAGAAGAATGACCGATATGAAAGTTAGAAGTATATCGAGAATCAGAACTGGATGGAGCATATTGATGAATGCTTTAAAATATGAGTTGAGGGGGAAAGAATAAAAGGTGATGAAACATGACTAGGAACTTAGAAATCAACAAATTTAACTCACACAATGGCAGAATAAGTGAATCAAACCCTCTAGTGAATAGGTTAAGTTTTTTTTTGATTAATTTAGTCAAACCACAACTAAATCAAGTGTGATTAGATCAACACCTAGAGCTATTATTCACCACCTGGGTGATTTGGACTGAGAGAGAATCGGAGGAGCTCACTAGATCTGAGTGTGTGTAACAAATGAGAGGCTTAACCTAAAATGAAGAACATAATGTAGTGACCCGAACTTTTTCATGTTTATATATATTAATTGAGATTGATATTTACATGATTAAATGTTTCCAACATGTTAAGCAATCAAACTTGTTAAGACTTGATTAATTGAAATATGTTTCATATAGACAATTGACCACCCAAGTTGACCGGTGATTCACGAACGTTAAAACTTGTAAAAACTATATGATGACATATATATGGATATATATATAGTTAACATGATACTATGATAAGTAAAAATATCATTAAGTATATTAACAATGAACTACATATGTAAAAATAAGACTACTAACTTAATGATTTCAAAACGAGACATATATGTAACGATTATCGTTGTAACGACATTTAACTGTATATATATCATACTAAGATATATTATATATCATAATATCATGATAATATAACAATTTAACATCTCATTTGTTATAATAAACAATGGGTTAACAACATTCAACAAGATCGTTAACCTAAAGGTTTCAAAACAACATTTACATGTAACGACTAACGATGACTTAACGACTCAGTTAAAATGTATATACATGTAGTGTTTTAATATGTATTCATACACTTTTGAAAGACTTCAAGACACTTATCAAAATACATCTACTTAACAAAAATGCTTACAATTACATTCTCGTTCAGTTTCATCAACAATTCTATCCGTATGCACCCGTATTCGTACTCGTACAATACACAGCTTTTAGATGTATGTACTATTGGTATATACACTCCAATGATCAGCTCTTAGCAGCCCATGTGAGTCACCTAACACATGTGGGAACCATCATTTGGCAACTAGCATGAAATATCTCATAAAATTACAAAAATATGAGTAATCATTCATGACTTATTTACATGAAAACAAAATTACATATCCTTTATATCTAATCCATACACCAACGACCAAAAACACCTACAAACACTTTCATTCTTCAATTTTCTTCATCTAACTGATCTCTCTCAAGTTCTATCTTAAAGTTCTAAGTGTTCTTCATATATTCTACAAGTTCTAGTTACATAAAATCAAGAATACTTTCAAGTTTGCTAGCTCACTTCCAATCTTGTAAGGTGATCATCCAACCTCAAGAAATCTTTGTTTCTTACAGTAGGTTATCATTCTAATACAAGGTAATAATCATATTCAAACTTTAGTTCAATTTCTATAACTATAACAATCTTATTTCAAGTGATGATCTTACTTGAACTTGTTTTCGTGTCATGATTCTGCTTCAAGAACTTCGAGCCATCCAAGGATCCGTTGAAGCTAAATCCATTTTTCTATTTTCCAGTAGGTTTATCCAAGGAACTTAAGGTAGTAATGATGTTCATAACATCATTCGATTCATACATATAAAGCTATCTTATTCGAAGGTTTAAACTTGTAATCAGTAGAACATAGTTTAGTTAATTCTAAACTTGTTCGCAAACAAAAGTTAATCCTTCTAACTTGACTTTTAAAATCAACTAAACACATGTTTTATATCTATATGATATGCTAACTTAATGATTTAAAACCTGGAAACACGAAAAACACCGTAAAACCGGATTTACGCCGTCGTAGTAACACCGCGGGCTGTTTTGGGTTAGTTAATTAAAAAATATGATAAACTTTGATTTAAAATTTGTTATTCTGAGAAAATGATTTTAATTATGAACATGAAACTATATCCAAAAATTATGGTTAAACTCAAAGTGGAAGTATGTTTTCTAAAATGGTCATCTAGACGTCGTTCTTTCGACTGAAATGACTACCTTTACAAAAATGACTTGTAACTTATTTTTCTGACTATAAAACTATACTTTTTCTGTTTAGATTCATAAAATAGAGTTCAATATGAAACCATAGCAATTTGATTCACTCAAAACGGATTTAAAATGAAGAAGTTATGGGTAAAACAAGATTGGATAATTTTTCTCATTTTAGCTGCGTGAAAATTGGTAACAAATCTATTCCAACCATAACTTAATCAACTTGTATTGTATATTATGTAATATTGAGATACCATAGACACGTATACAATGTTTCGACCTATCATGTCGACACATCTATATATATTTCGGAACAACCATAGACACTCTATATGTGAATGTTGGAGTTAGCTATACAGGGTTGAGGTTGATTCCAAAATATATATAGTTTGAGTTGTGATCAATACTGAGATACGTATACACTGGGTCGTGGATTAATTCAAGATAATATTTATCGATTTATTTCTGTACATCTAACTGTGGACAACTAGTTGTAGGTTACTAACGAGGACAGCTGACTTAATAAACTTAAAACATCAAAATATATTAAAAGTGTTGTAAATATATTTTGAACATACTTTGATATATATGTATATATTGTTATAGGTTCGTGAATCAACCAGTGGCCAAGTCTTACTTCCCGACGAATTAAAAATCTGTGAAAGTGAGTTATAGTCCCACTTTTAAAATCTAATATTTTTGGGATGAGAATACATGCAGGTTTTATAAATGATTTACAAAATAGACACAAGTACGTGAAACTACATTCTTTGGTTGAATTATCGAAATCGAATATGCCCCTTTTTATTAAGTCTGGTAATCTAAGAATTAGGGAACAGACACCCTAATTGACGCGAATCCTAAAGATAGATCTATTGGGCCTAACAAACCCCATCCAAAGTACTGGATGCTTTAGTACTTCGAAATTTATATCATATCCGAAGGGTGTCCCGGAATGATGGGGATATTCTTATATATGCATCTTGTTAATGTCGGTTACCAGGTGTTCAGCATATGAATGATTTTTATCTCTATGTATGGGATGTGTATTGAAATATGAAATCTTGTGGTCTATTATTATGATTTGATATATATAGGGTAAACCTATAACTCACCAACATTTTTGTTGACGTTTTAAGCATGTTTATTCTCAGGTGATTATTAAGAGCTTCCGCTGTCGTATAATTAAATAAGGACGAGATTTGGAGTCCATGCTTGTATGATATTGTGTAAAAACTGCATTCAAGAAACTTATTTTGTTGTAACATATTTGTATTGTAAACCATTATGTAATGGTCGTGTGTAAACAGGATATTTTAGATTATCATTATTTGATAATCTACGTAAAGCTTTTTAAACCTTTATTGATGAAATAAAGGTTATGGTTTGTTTTAAAATGAATGCAGTCTTTGAAAAACGTCTCATATAGAGGTCAAAACCTCGCAACGAAATCAATTAATATGGAACGTTTTTAATCAATAAGAACGGGACATTTCAGTTGGTATCAGAGCGTTGGTCTTAGAGAACCAGAATTTTGCATTAGTGTGTCTTATCGAGTTTGTTAGGATGCATTAGTGAGTCTGGACTTCGACCGTGTTTACTTGAAAAATGATTGCTTAACAAATTTTGTTGGAAACTATATATTTTTAACATGTGAATATTATGTGATATATTAATCTCTTAACGCGTTTGATATTATGTGATAGATATCTACCTCTAGAACAAGTTCCATTGACTCACCTAATAATAATGAAGAGTCAAATGTAAATTGGAATGATTCGTGGACTGATTCACAAGTTCCCGAAGAGGAACCGGAAGAAGAGTCAGAACCGGAAGAAGAATCGGAACCGGAAGAAGAATCGGAACCGGATGAAGAAATAGAACCGGTGGGGGAAATAATAAAATGGTTAAGTAAAAGAAAATCCTCAACCAACCGACCAAGGTTAATTATGGTCAATGGTGTTTCCGCCAAGGAAGCAAAATATTGGGAGGATTACCAATTCTCCAATGAATCGGATTCTGACGAGAATTCCGATGATGTTATAGAAATTACCCCAACTGAATTTAAAAAGGCAAAAGAAAATAATAAGGGAAAGGGCATAAAAATAGAGAAATCTAATTCCAACCCCGATGAACTTTATATGTATCGTCAACCCCCGAAGTCCTTAAGTTGTAACAATGACCCGAGAACCTCTAAACCACCAGGTTTTTCTAAACCAATGTGGAAAACGACGGCTCGTATTAGGGGAACATCATATATCCCTAGAAACTTGGCAAAACGAACCAAAACCGAAGAAGAAGAAACGAGCGAGTGGGAATAAGATAGTTGTATTCGTGTGGTGTAATATATGTAATATAGTGTGCTTATGCTTTATGATATATGTAAAAATTGCTTGTATTAATAAGTAATTTTTTTTATGAATCTAACTCTTGTCTATTTTACAGTTTAAAAACACAAAATGGATAGACAACCCAATATTTTAAGAGACCTACCCGGAGACATGATTGATGAAATCTTGTCTAGAGTCGGTCAGAATTCCTCGGCACAACTATTTAAGGCGAAATCAGTTTGTAAGACATTCGAAGAACGTTCCAAGAATGTCTTGGTTTATAAGAGACTTTCGTTTGAAAGATGGGGGATATCACATTGGGAAACCCATAAGTTACGACGTGTTTAGTTTGCCGCATATATTGCGGGGAACCCAAATGCTATTTTACGTAATGGGTTAAGAAATTATTTTGACTCAATATATCCGAATATTGGACTTCGTGATTTAGAAAAAGCGGCTAACATGCAACATAAAGAAGCATGTTATGCTTACGGATTAGTAATGTTCGCTTCTCACCAAAGTGAGAACAAGAACATCGGGCTACAACTATTAAACATAACGTTCCCACAAGTGACGGAGTCGGTAATTGGGGTAAGAAATGAGGTTTTTAGATTGTTACGGGACTGTTGGACATTACGTAACCCTCGTCCCTTTGACGACGTTACAACACGCTGTCTTATCAATGGCCATAACGGTTATGTTCCACAAGACCAAGGATGGGAAGTAGTCCTAGTAAAACCAGAATGCATGACTTGTTTCTGGACGTATGAATTACGTGTTTTTATTGCCTTTGCTGAACGACTTGTGTACTAGCTAGAATTATCTTCACAACTATCTTGTATCAAAGTTATTGTGTGCTATATTTCATGCTTTATGTAAAATAAGCGGTATTGTAAGTTTGTAAAATATTGTATAAAAGTTTGAACGCGAAATATTATTATAATCAGTTTTTCATATAGAATTGTAGTAGTTGAATTGTATATTAGCTACTAAGTATGAACTTAACGGGTAGGTACTACCCGAATTTAAATTTATAAAACGCTAATATGAAGAAAAAGCTTTTATAAATGAGTTCATATTATGCTACGAAATACTATTAACTACTCTTAATATTCTGTATGATTAACTTGTTCCATTTGACTATTTTGAAGGAAATGGCACCGACTACTCGACACACTGTGAATATGAATGAAGAGGAATTCCGTACTTTTCTAGCTTCAAACATAGCCGCAGTACAGGCTGCGCTACATACCAACAATAACCTTGGATCTAACAGTACAGGAAATCGTGTAGGATGCACCTACAAAGAATTCACTGCCTGCAAACCTTTGGAATTTGATGGAACCGAAGGACCGATCGGATTGAAACGGTGGACTGAGAAGGTCGAATCGGTGTTTGCCATAAGTAAGTGTACTGAAGAGGACAAAGTGAAGTACGCTACGCATACCTTCATAGGTTCTGCGTTAACATGGTGGAATACCTATCTAGAGCAAGTGGGACAAGACGATGCGTACGCACTACCGTGGTCAGCATTCAAGCACTTGATGAACGAGAAATACCGTCCCAGAACCGAGGTCAATAAGCTCAAGACAGAACTTAGAGGGTTACGAACCCAAGGATTTGATATTACCACGTACGAAAGACGATTCACAGAATTGTGCCTATTGTGTCCGGGAGCATTCGAAGATGAGGAAGAGAAGATCGCCGCGTTTGTGAAAGGATTACCGGAAAGAATCCAAGAAGATATATGTTCACACGAGCCCGCCTCCATACAACAGGCATGTAGAATGGCTCACAAACTAGTGAACCAGATTGAAGAAAGAATTAAAGAACAGACTGCTGAAGAGGCCAATGTGAAGCAAGTCAAAAGAAAGTGGGAGGAAAACGGTGATAAGAATCACCAATACAACAACAACAACAATTACAACAATAATCGCAACAATTATCCCAACAATCGCAACATCAATCGCAACTACAACAAACGGCCCAACAACAACAACAACAACAACAACAACAACAACAGCAACTACAACAATCATCCCAACAACAATAATAACCGCAACAACAACAACAATCAGAAGCAGCTATGCCAAAGGTGTGAAAAGTATCACTCGGGGTTCTGCACCAAATTTTGCAACAAGTGTAAAAGAAATGGTCATAGCGCGGCGAAGTGTGAGGTCTACGGACCAGGGGTTAATAGAACGAAAGGAACAAATGGTGTCGGAACGAGTAATGGCGGAGCAAGTAGTGTCAGAGCAAGTTATACCAATGTAGTTTGTTATAAATGTGGAAAACCGGGCCACATTATTAGAAATTGCCCGAACCAGGAGAACACGAATGGACAAGGCCGCAGAAGAGTTTTCAATATTAATGCGGCAGAGGCACAGGAAGACCCGGAGCTTGTTACGGGTACGTTTCTTATTGACAATAAATCTGCTTACATTTTATTTGATTCGGGTGCAGATAGAAGCTATATGAGTAGAGATTTTTGTGCTAAATTAAGTTGTCCATTGACGCCTTTGGATAGTAAATTTTTACTCGAATTAGCAAACGGTAAATTAATTTCAGCAGATAATATATGCCGGAATCGAGAAATTAAACTGGGTAGCGAAATATTTAAGATTGATTTGATACCAGTAGAGTTAGGGAGTTTTGATGTAATAGTTGGCCTGGACTGGCTGAAGAAGGTGAAAGCAGAGATCGTATGTTATAAAAATGCAATTCGCATTGTACGAGAAGAAGGAGAACCCTTAATGGTGTACGGAGAAAAGGGCAACATGAAGCTACATCTTATTAGTAATTTGAAGGCACAAAAACTAATAAGAAAAGGTTGCTATACTGTTCTAGCACACGTCGAGAAAGTACAAACTGGAGAAAAGAGCATCAATGATGTTCCCGTCACAAAAGAATTTCCCGATGTATTTCCGAAAGAATTACCGGGACTACCTCCACATCGATCTGTTGAATTTCAAATAGATCTTGCACCAGGAGCTGCACCAATAGCTCGTGCTCCTTATAGACTCGCACCCAGTAAGATGAAAGAACTGCAAAGCCAATTACAAGAACTTTTAGAGTGTGGTTTCATTCGACCAAGCACATCACCGTGGGGAGCTCCTGTTTTGTTTGTCAAGAAGAAAGATGGTACATTCAGGTTGTGTATCGACTACCGAGAGTTGAACAAACTTACCATCAAGAACCGCTACCCACTACCGAGAATCGATGACTTATTTGATCAACTACAAAGCTCGTCTGTTTATTCAAAGATTGACTTACGTTCCGGGTATCATCAAATGCGGGTGAAAGAAGATGATATTCCAAAGACTGCTTTCAGAACACGTTACGGTCATTACGAGTTTATGGTCATGCCGTTTGGTTTAACTAATGCACCAGCTGTGTTCATGGACCTTATGAACCGAGTGTGTGGACCATACCTTGACAAGTTTGTCATTGTTTTCATTGATGACATACTTATTTACTCAAAGAATGACCAAGAACACGGTGAACATTTGAGAAAGGTGTTAGAAGTATTGAGGAAGGAAGAATTGTACGCTAAGTTTTCAAAGTGTGCATTTTGGTTGGAAGAAGTTTAATTCCTCGGTCACATAGTGAACAAAGAAGGTATTAAGGTGGATCCGGCAAAGATAGAAACTGTTGAAAAGTGGGAAACCCCGAAAACTCCGAAACACATACGCCAGTTTTTAGGACTAGTTGGTTACTACAGAAGGTTCATCCAAGACTTTTCCAGAATAGCAAAACCCTTGACTGCATTAACGCATAAAGGGAAGAAATTTGAATGGAATGATGAACAAGAGAAAGCGTTTCAGTTATTGAAGAAAAAGCTAACTACGGCACCTACATTGTCATTGCCTGAAGGGAATGATGATTTTGTGATTTATTGTGACGCATCAAAGCAAGGTCTTGGTTGTGTATTAATGCAACGAACGAAGGTGATTGCTTATGCGTCTAGACAATTGAAGATTCACGAACAAAATTATACGACGCATGATTTGGAATTAGGAGCGGCTGTTTTTGCATTAAAGACTTGGAGGCACTACTTATATGGGGTCAAAAGTATTATATATACCGACCACAAAAGTCTTCAACACATATTTAATCAGAAACAACTGAATATGAGGCAGCGTAGGTGGATTGAATTATTGAATGATTACGACTTTAAGATTCGTTACCACCCGGGGAAGGCAAATGTGGTAGCCGATGCCTTGAGCAGGAAGGACAGAGAACCCATTCGAGTAAAATCTATGAATATAATGATTCATAATAACCTTACTACTCAAATAAAGGAGGCGCAACAAGGAGTTTTAAAAGAGGGAAATTTAAAGGATGAAATACCCAAAGGATCGGAGAAGCATCTTAATATTCGGGAAGACGGAACCCGGTATAGGGCTGAAAGGATTTGGGTACCAAAATTTGGAGATATGAGAGAAATGGTACTTAGAGAAGCTCATAAAACCAGATACTCAATACATCCTGGAACGGGGAAGATGTACAAGGATCTCAAGAAATATTTTTGGTGGCCGGGTATGAAAGCCGATGTTGCTAAATACGTAGGAGAATGTTTGACGTGTTCTAAGGTCAAAGCTGAGCATCGAAAACCATAAGGTCTACTTCAATAACCCGAAATCCTGGAATGGAAATGGGAAAACATTACCATGAATTTCATCACTAAATTGCCAAGGACCGCAAGTGGTTTAGATACTATTTGGGTAATAGTTGATCGTCTCACCAAATCAGCACACTTCCTGCCAATAAAAGAAGATGACAAGATGGAGAAGTTAGCACGATTGTATTTGAAGGAAGTTGTCTCCAGACATGGAATACCAATCTCTATTATCTCTGATAGGGATGGCAGATTTATTTCAAGATTCTGGCAGACATTACAGCAAGCATTAGGAACTCGTCTAGACATGAGTACTGCCTATCATCCACAAACTGATGGGCAGAGCGAAAGGATGATACAAACGCTTGAAGACATGCTACGAGCATGTGTTATTGATTTCGGAAACAGTTGGGATCGACATCTACCGTTAGCAGAATTTTCCTACAACAACAGCTACCATTCAAGCATTGAGATGGCGCCGTTTGAAGCACTTTATGGTAGAAAGTGCAGGTCTCCGATTTTTTGAAGTGAAGTGGGGGATAGACAGATTACGGGTCCGGAGATTATACAAGAAACTACTGAGAAGATCATCCAAATTCAACAACGGTTGAAAACCGCCCAAAGTCGACAAAAGAGCTACGCTGACATTAAAAGAAAAGATATAGAATTTGAAATTGGAGAGATGGTCATGCTTAAAGTTGCACCTTGGAAAGGCGTTGTTCGATTTGGTAAATGAGGGAAATTAAATCCAAGGTATATTGGACCATTCAAGATTATTGAACGTGTCGGACCAGTAGCTTACCGACTTGAGTTACCTCAACAACTCGCAGCTGTACATAACACTTTCCACGTCTCGAATTTGAAGAAATGTTTTGCTAAAGAAGATCTCACTATTCCGTTAGATGAAATCCAAATCAACGAAAAACTTCAATTCATCGAAGAACCCGTCGAAATAATGGATCGTGAGGTTAAAAGACTTAAGCAAAACAAGATACCAATTGTTAAGGTTCGATGGAATGCTCGTAGAGGACCCGAGTTCACCTGGGAGCGTGAAGATCAGATGAAGAAGAAATACCCGCATCTATTTCCAGAAGATTCGTCAACACCTTCAACAGCTTAAAATTTCAGGACGAAATTTATTTAACGGGTAGGTACTGCAGTGACCCGAACTTTTCCATGTTTATATATATTAATTGAGATTGATATTTACATGATTAAATGTTTCCAACATGTTAAGCAATCAAACTTGTTAAGACTTGATTAATTGAAATTTGTTTCATATAGACAATTGACCACCCAAGTTGACCGGTGATTCACGAACGTTAAAACTTGTAAAAACTATATGATGAAATATATATGGATATATATATATATATAGTTAACATGATACTATGATAAGTAAACATATCATTAAGTATATTAACAATGAACTACATATGTAAAAATAAGACTACTAACTTAATGATTTCAAAACGAGACATATATGTAACGATTATCGTTGTAACGACATTTAACTGTATATATATCATACTAAGATATATTATATATTATAATATCATGATAATATAACAATTTAACATCTCATTTGTTATAATAAACAATGGGTTAACAACATTCAACAAGATCGTTAACCTAAAGGTTTCAAAACAACATTTACATGTAACGACTAACGATGACTTAACGACTCAGTTAAAATGTATATACATGTAGTGTTTTAATATGTATTCATACACTTTTGAAAGACTTCAAGACACTTATCAAAATACTTCTACTTAACAAAAATGCTTACAATTACATTCTCGTTCAGTTTCATCAACAATTCTACCCGTATGCACCCGTATTCGTACTCGTACAATACACAGCTTTTAGATGTGTGTACTATTGGTATATACACTCCAATGATCAGCTCTTAGCAGCCCATGTGAGTCACCTAACACATGTGAGAACCATCATTCGGCAACTAGCATGAAATATCTCATAAAATTACAAAAATATGAGTAATCATTCATGACTTATTTACATGAAAACAAAATTACATATCCTTTTTATCTAATCCATACACCAACGACCAAAAACACCTACAAACACTTTCATTCTTCAATTTTCTTCATCTAATTGATCTCTCTCAAGTTCTATCTTAAAGTTCTAAGTGTTCTTCATATATTCTACAAGTTCTAGTTACATAAAATCAAGAATACTTTCAAGTTTGCTAGCTCACTTCCAATCTTGTAAGGTGATCATCCAACCTCAAAAAATCTTTGTTTCTTACAGTAGGTTATCATTCTAATACAAGGTAATAATCATATTCAAACTTTGGTTCAATTTCTATAACTATAACAATCTTATTTCAAGTGATGATCTTACTTGAACTTGTTTTCGTGTCATGATTCTGCTTCAAGAACTTCGAGCCATCCAAGGATCCATTGAAGCTAAATCCATTTTTCTCTTTTCCAGTAGGTTTATCCAAGGAAAATAAGGTAGTAATGATGTTCATAACATCATTCGATTCATACCTATAAAGCTATCTTATTCGAAGGTTTAAACTTGTAATCACTAGAACATAGTTTAGTTAATTCTAAACTTGTTTGCAAACAAAAGTTAATCCTTCTAACTTGACTTTTAAAATCAACTAAACACATGTTCTATATCTATATGATATGCTAACTTAATGATTTAAAACCTGGAAACACGAAAAACACCGTAAAACCGGATTTACGCCGTCGTAGTAACACCGCGGGCTGTTTTGGGTTAGTTAATTAAAAACTATGATAAACTTTGATTTAAAAGTTGTTATTCTGAGAAAATGATTTTAATTATGAACATGAAACTATATCCAAAAATTATGGTTAAACTCAAAGTGGAAGTGTGTTTTCTAAAATGGTCATCTAGACGTCGTTCTTTCGACTGAAATGACTACCTTTACAAAAACGACTTGTAACTTATTTTTCTGACTATAAACCTATACTTTTTCTGTTTAGATTCATAAAATAGAGTTCAATATGAAACCATAGCAATTTGATTCACTCAAAATAGATTTAAAATGAAGAAGTTATGGGTAAAACAAGATTGGATAATTTTTCTCATTTTAGCTACGTGAAAATTGGTAACAAATCTATTCCAACCATAACTTAATCAACTTGTATTGTATATTATGTAATCTTGAGATACCATAGACACGTATACAATGTTTCGACCTATCATGTCGACACATCTATATATATTTCGGAATAACCATAGACACTCTATATGTGAATGTTGGAGTTAGCTATACAGGGTTGAGGTTGATTCCAAAATATATATAGTTTGAGTTGTGATCAATACTGAGATACGTATACACTGGGTCGTGGATTGATTCAAGATAATATTTATCGATTTATTTCTGTACATCTAACTGTGGACAACTAGTTGTAGGTTACTAACGAGGACAGCTGACTTAATAAACTTAAAACATCAAAATATATTAAAAGTGTTGTAAATATATTTTGAACATACTTTGATATATATGTATATATTGTTATAGGTTCGTGAATCAACCAGTGGCCAAGTCTTACTTCCCGACGAAGTAAAAATCTGTGAAAGTGAGTTATAGTCCCACTTTTAAAATCTAATATTTTTGGGATGAGAATACATGCAGGTTTTATAAATGATTTACAAAATAGACACAAGTACGTGAAACTACATTCTTTGGTTGAATTATCGAAATCGAATATGCCCCTTTTTATTAAGTCTGGTAATCTAAGAATTAGGGAACAGACACCCTAATTAACGCGAATCCTAAAGATAGATCTATTGGGCCTAACAAACCCCATCCAAAGTACTGGATGCTTTAGTACTTTGAAATTTATATCATATCCGAAGGGTGTCCCGGAATGATGGGGATATTCTTATATATGCATCTTGTTAATGTCGGTTACCAGGTGTTCAGCATATGAATGATTTTTATCTCTATGTATGGGATGTGTATTGAAATATGAAATCTTGTGGTCTATTATTATGATTTGATATATATAGGTTAAACCTATAACTCACCAACATTTTTGTTGACGTTTTAAGCATGTTTATTCTCAGGTGATTATTAAGAGCTTCCGCTGTCGCATACTTAAATAAGGACGAGATTTGGAGTCCATGCTTGTATGATATTGTGTAAAAACTGCATTCAAGAAACTTATTTTGTTGTAACATATTTGTATTGTAAACCATTATGTAATGGTCGTGTGTAAACAGGATATTTTAGATTATCATTATTTGATAATCTACGTAAAGCTTTTTAAACCTTTATTGATGAAATAAAGGTTATAGTTTGTTTTAAAATGAATGCAGTCTTTGAAAAACGTCTCATATAGAGGTCAAAACCTCGCAACGAAATCAATTAATATGGAACGTTTTTAATCAATAAGAACGGGACATTTCACATAAGACTTTATATACCCCTGCTGTTGACTCACCCATACGATTCATTCATCACACGTACGAGTTGGCTTCATCAGCCGTACAGGTGATCACTCACTCGTGTCTTCCCATTTAGGTTGTAATTGTGACTTAGCTCAGCATCAACCGTGCGTATGAGCCTATCAGCCGTACCAGTGAGGCTTCACTCGTACGTCTGACTAAGTCTAACATAGTCAAACATCTAAATCTCATTCCTGCAGTTCCTGTAACCACATACAAACACGGATAGGATAATAACAAGCAATCATGGTGGCCAGTAAACTGTTGTACCTGCAATGGACGTGGGTAGATGTCTAGGGACTTACATAAAATGCATCAACAGAAGGTGTGAGTTGTAAGGAAACGAAGGAGGTGAATTTATAAGAAAATCTATGACAGAACAATTAAAATGAACGATCGCATTTAAAGCGGATCCTAATTTCCTTGATTACCGGAGAGTCAAATCTTATTAAGAAGATTTTCTTCAAATCCCTTGAAATCTGGGAATCAATCATATCTACGTCAAATGATAAGATGAATCTACACTTACTCATTTCACTCTTCTATGTTAGCTTCATTCGTACTCTTCATAGAAATGGATTGTTTATCCAAATTATTCGCTGATGATAAAACTCTAATTTTTAGCCCGTATGCATCATGAAAACATACTTATTATCATTCACGACCTTTCCACTCAAATTTCGAGACGAAATTTCTTTAACGGGTAGGTACTGTGACAACCCGGAAATTTTCAACCAAATTTAAACTTTAATCTTTATATGTTTCCGACACGATAAGTAATATTTGTTAAGTTAAATTTCAAGAATTTTAAACTATGTTCATACATTAATTCAACCTCGACCAAGTTCCAACGATTCACGAACCATTAAACGAATATGATTATATATGTATATGTGTATATATATTATAACTTGAAACGTAAACAAAATATTAGATTAAATACTTTATATGATTGTATCTGTTTCAAAATGTTTATCAATGGAATTAGAAGATAAGATCAAATGATTGAATTATCATATATATTGAATTATTATTACAAGTCTCTGTTGAAAGGCCCACGTTGATTTGAGAAATCTTTCCATTTTAACAATATTCGGAAAATGGTAAAGTGATTTTTAAATAAGAACAAATTGTCAATCATTGAGAACTAGACAAAGGATAGTGGAAGATTGAATCTCATAAAGACTCGATTGATCTATTTAGTTTCAAACGTACAAAAACGTTTTCAGTTTAAAAAGAACTTTATTATTAAAACGTATATAACTTTTATAAATATCTAGAACCATTTTTGACAACTCATTACTTAACTAGTATGATAAAGATAACGATATTTATATTTTATTTTATTAAATATATCTAACGATTTAAATTAATATTATATATATTTATACGCGTATTATACGTACATAGTTTTATACTTTTACTATACTTAAACTTTACCTTTACTTTATTTTTACTTCACTTTAATAATTCACTTTAATAATTCATACTTTAATAATTCATACTTTAATAATTCACTTTAATAATTCATACTTTAATAATTCACTTTAATAATTCATACTTTAATAATTCACTTTAATAATTCAAAAATCTATTATAAATAGAATTCAATAGGTTTCATTATTTCATAGAAACTTGAAAATATTTTTCTCTAAACTCTCTCAATCAATTTACATATATATATTTACTCCGTATTATTTCAAGATATTATTAGTATACATAAAATATTACGACGGAGTGCTTTCCGAGTGATTTCGAAATTATTTTTCGAGTGGGATAGGATTAAGGAAATTATGGGTTATAGCTATGGAGGTGATTGAGTATGGTTCATGGGTATGCTCGTGAGGTCAATATAGTGTTTATCATTTCCGTTGCGTCTACGTACCTTTCCTGCAATATTGAATCTCAATATTGATACGTGAGTACTCATAATTTAACTTTTACATACTAATAGTGTATCCCTGAATAGTGCTCGAGTATTTAGGATTATGCATGCTTGTATTTTTGATATTGCCCTTTGACAGGTTAGGTTGAATCTTGAATTAGTTACACTTGTGGTTGAGATAAGGTATAAGATATGCATGTCCTTGGAAAGCTAGCGAAAAATTAAGAACTTTTCCTTTAGATATCGAATGGTTTCGATGAACGGATTAGAAGTTATAATCAATTTAATTTATGATATTTTTATTAAAAATGATTATTATTATCGTCGTTTTTATCGTCGTTCTAGTTTTATCTTATTATTATCATTATTATTATCTTTATCAATAAAAGGGATTTATCATTAAAAATTGTTATTTTTTTTATTATTACTATCATTATTATCGTTAAAGTTATAATTAGTATTATTATTATTATCCAATTATTATTATTATTATTATTATTATTATTATTATTATTATTATTATTATTATTATTATTATTATTATTATTATTATTATTATTATTATTATTATTATTATTGGTATTATTATTATTATTATCATTATTAATATATATATCATTATTTAAAAATGGTTATTATTATTGTTATTATTATTATTACTATATTATCATTAAGATAATTATTAGTATTATCGTTAATAATGTTATAGTAACTATCATTATTAATATTAGTGTAATTAAAACAAATATTTGTAACACCTAATTATTTTGATTACTATTATTATCATTATTATGAACACGATATAAAAGACGATTAAAAGCTATTAAACGAAACAATTAGGAAATAATGGGTAAGAGTATCATGATGAAATTAAAATATTATAAGATATTGATTTAGATAAAATTATCGTTCTTATTATTTTTATCATTACTATTATTATTAAAAGTATCATTAGTATTAAAACTATCATTTTAACAAAAAATATCATTTTAATAGAAATGTCATTGTTACTATAAAATATCATTATTATTATTATTATTTTAAATAGAATTATTATTTTAAAGATAATATTAAAAATTATCGTAAATATTAAAGATATCATAATTAGAATTATCGTTTTATCATAATGTCATCTTAGTAATTATAAATAATGATATTTTTATAATAATAATTATTATTACAAAATAATACAACTTTTACTTACTATCATTATAGATATTATTTTATCAAATAAATATGTGATACAAACATATTTTACTATGTGTAATAACTTACTTTAATAATACCTATCATATTATCTTTAAGATATTAAATGAACCCTAAAAATTTTATTACTTAATATATATATAAAAGTATATTTTATTATATAAAATTAATATAAAATTTTATTTATTAATAAATAAATTATATTATTTACTCTAATAAATCTTTTAAAAATATTTAAAAATATAAAACGACGATATTTAAACTACATATTAATCATGTATAGATTTTTGGAAATTATTTTGAGTCAAATTTACTTTTGTTGACTTTTGCATATTAGTCTCGAGCATTAGGATTGTGGTACACTATGACTCGACCTAATTTGTTAGACAAATATTGACCAACATATAATTATATATAATTAATTTAGGTTCGTGAATCCGAGGCCAACCTTGCACTTGTTCCATGACGTTATATGTATTTTTACTATGAAATACAGTATGGTGAGTTTCATTTGTCTTTTTACCCTTTATATTTTTGGGACTGAGAATACATGCGCTTTTATAAATGTTTGACGAAATAGACATAAGTAATTGAAACTACATTCTATGGTTGAATTATCGAAATCGAATATGCCCCTTTTTATTAAAGTCTGGTAATCTAAGAATTAGGGAACAGACACCCTAATTGACTCGAATCCTAAAGATAGATCTATTGGGCCTAACAAACCCCATCCAAAGTACCGAATGCTTTAGTACTTCGAAATTTATATCATGTCCGAAGGAGGATCCCGGAATGATAGGGGATATTCTTATATGTATCTAGTTAATGTCGATTACCAGGTGTTCACCATATGAATGATTATTTTTGTCTCTATGCATGAGACGTATATTTATGAGAACTGGAAATGAAATTCTTGTGGTCTATTAAAATGATGAAAACAAATGATTATGATAAACTAATGAACTCACCAACCTTTTGGTTGACACTTTAAAGCATGTTTATTCTCAGGTGTTAAAGAAATCTTCCGCTGTGCATTTGCTCATTTTAAAGATATTACTTGGAGTCTTTCATAGCATATTTCGAAGAACGTTGCATTCGAGTCATTGAGTTCATCAAAGATTATTATTAAATCAATTTATAGTTGGAGAGTGGATATTATGAAATGGTATGCATGCCTGTCAATTTTCGATGTAAAGAAAGATTGTCTTTTAAAAACGAATGCAATGTTTGTAAAATGTATCATATAGAGGTCAAATACCTCGCAATGTAATCAACTATTGTGAATCGTTTATAATGTATATGAACGGGTCCTTTTATATTACGTCTGGCCAATGGAAATACATTGTAGTAAATCATACAGTAGTTTCGAGAGTCGGAAGAGATGTAAAGAGTGTTAGATTGGGTGTTGTTTGACGATGGATGTGATTTTCGATGAACTGTTGACCGAGAGTAGACTTTTCCGACATAGTAATGTTAGTTGAACAATATTTGGACCTAGGCTATTGATGATCGAATAAGCCTTAGTTTTGAGTTATGATGAAGTTCGAAGCAAAAATTAAGTCAACGCTGAGATCGTTTTAGTGGAGTCAAATGTGTGTATTGATATCGTTTAACGGACTTAATTGTTAGATGGACGTTTATCGCTTGTGGTAGTGGATATAGTTGACTTGAAATCCATGTTCGAATGATTAATGTTGGTTTAATATTGCAATTGTAAGTGTTTCTTCTAATGATGATAGGAATAAAGTCATGCTTTAAGTGATGAATTTTGGGTAAGTATCAACCTAGATAAGTGATTTATGACGAAACCCTTAAATATCGAATTTGAACTAGGTATTTAATTGCGGGTTCTTGTAGCACTTTAACCAAGTGATGATCTTTCTGATGTAACTGTAGCAGTGTTGGGCATGTATACTGCTGTTACTTGAGGAAATCAATACTTTGATAATTACTTTCAGAATGTGTGGACGATTACTCTTTACTCAAGATTTGTGATGTAATGATTCAATTGATTTGAAATTGGGTTGGTAATCATTTCTACTAGGATTGATTTGATCAGAATCACGATTTAGTCGTTGAATAATTGGGTGAATATTGAACCAAATAAGCGAATTTCAACAAAATTCTTGAATATCGGGATTGAAACAAGTATTAAATTACGGAATTTGGGTAAATTAGTGTAATCCGAGTTGATTTGGCTATGTTGTAGGGATGAAATTAGCTAAGTTTATGTATTCTAAGGTAAATGATATCCATTATTCAGTGTTTTAGAGTGAGTTGATCTAGGAAATTTGATGAAGGTGACTCGGGGATAACCTCAAATCAGGATCGACAGATAATAGGTAGTGGGTCATTAGTAGTGACTCGAGAGTTAGTGTGTAAAATCTAGACATGAGATGGAATTTTTGTGGTAGTTTGTAAAATTAAGATCAAGTTTGAAATTCAGACGAAATTAGACTTGTTCAGTTATTAGATAGCCGTAGGTTGTCAGCATTTTCTTTAGCTCGTGGTAAAGACTGTTTTCTAAACCAGAATGTAAGGAACAATGCGGATAACGTGTAGTGTAAATAAGTAAGTTTGCAGATCGGCATATAGCGGGTCTTGACCCTTGAATAGTAGACTAGCAGATGATGTGTTTAGCCTTAGACCGATAAGTTAGCTTTTGACCTACGAGAATGGACGGAGCTTTGTAAGGCGTATGACCGTAGGACATGTTTTGACTTAGGTTATGTTGTGGCCCGTTGTGATGGTTTGTAATACCCATGACCTTTGTTGATTTGGTGATGTAGAATTGTGGGCTTAACTGAGTTGTGTCTTCATGTGACACTTTGACAACAAACAGATGACTTAGAATAAACTGAATGGGAGATTTAATGAATTTACTTTAAGGGTAATCTCGAAATTTGATGAATCAGTTCGATTCGATGAAATTGACAGTGTATAACCGTTGGTATCTTCAGAAAGTGGCGCGCAGTGACAGTTTGACGTGAAACTTTTTGTGGAAAACCAAGGAAATCAGACTGATTGATGTAAATTGGAGGACTAAATGATGGATAGTTACATATGATTCGAGAATATGATATGTAAGCGAAAACTGGTTGTGAACCATTTCGTGGAAGTCCATTAAGTTGATGATGGGTCTATATAATACTTTTGGGTTATCTTGTATTTGAATGAATGTTGATTGCATCTAGTGTTGAATTGTTTGATCGTTATCCTCTTAACTTAGCGTTAGGATAAACGATGACGTGCACGACCCCTGTTAAACCGTAGATTGTTGGTACTTGGTTACCTCTTCAAGCGATAATTGTGATGCTATAGACAATTGCGGGATAAATCATCTGAATGTTGTGTGCGTGATTGGAGTTGGTCGTAATAGAAAGGGTTGGCATTGACTTAGTGACGGTGATTTTTTAAATTAACTATTTTGGCTTATGGATTGACAGATGAGAAAACTAATGAACCTTGGCAATGTTTGTTATCTTAGGATGTGTTTTGGTGTAGTTACCGGTGTGTCCAATTGTCTTGGTATTTGTTACCTGTGACCCGTGTTGATTATGACTTAGCATATTCCGAGGACGGAATCTCTTTAAGGGGGGTAGATTTGTAACACCCTCGAAGCGGGCCTAGCTGTTAGATTACTATTTTGCCCTCAGGTTGTGTGGTGTTATTATATGCTTTTATTTTAATTTTATATTTATAATTATTTAATGATGTGGATAGGACCAGTTTGTGACAAGGGTCACAGAACAGGTTTGTTTATTTAATTTGGACTCTATTAGGGCAGTCAGATTAAGTATGAAAGATATCAGATAACTGATAAATACCCATGTGTTATGGGGTATTGTGTTTAACCTATGTATAAAAGCAAGAAACTACCTCTTCTCTCATTTTCTTGAAGCTTCCAAAATAATACTCCGTACCTAATTCTTTCTCCTTTGAAACCCTAATTATCAAAACTTGTTCTTGAGCTCAAATTGATCTTAGAATCGTGTTCTTTGTTGTCTACTGATTCTAACAAGGTAAGAATCACAAGCTTTCATGCTTTAATCTTTGAGAAATTAAGAATTTTGTGTTAGTTTCATAAAAGTGTAATTTGGGTCAAAATGGGTTGATTTAGTGTTGTTTGTGTCAAAACCTTGTGGGTTTGTGTTTCTAAATGATCAGTGTATTAGATTTGGTAAGTTTTTAGGTTAAAAACGAGCTCTAGATCGAGAATTGGTGAGTTTGGTGAGAAACCCGTCACTTTGGCAGCTGCTGTTACAGACGAACTACCCTCGGCCGATGGTCATTGACGATCGACCGATGGTGTCTGACGATCGGTCGATGGACTAGACCTTCGACCGATGGTGTGAGCCCTTCGACCAACAGTTGAAATTTTAACGATCGTCCGATAGTGTAGTCGATCGACTGATGGTGTAGTGACGATCGACCGACCGTCCCTGACGATCGACCGATGGTCTTTGGCAGTGAAATATTTTACTAAGTGTTGATTTTTAGCCGTTATGATGCTCGTTTGTATATTGATGGAGTACGTGTGTATGTATATATGTATATATATTGTAATTGTGATATTGTTAGCATTTGGAATATGATTTGCTAACTTGTGAGTATTGTTTTCAGGTGATACAGACGAGGAGAAGACTCGGTAACATTAGACTACCGAGTGATACCGGTATCGGTGAGTGGGACTAACTGGATAATATAGTATATAGTAGCATGTTATATTATGATTGTCATGCTTGTTAGATATACTTATTGTTGTGGTTAGTTAGAACTTGTGATGACTGCATGTTAGTTGATGCTTGTCTGCTGGAGCCCAGTGAGTCCCTATTGTGTGGTAGCCTCGGTAGGAGAGATCAACCTGCGGGTTGGGTTCCTCTGTGGTAGCCTAGACAGCCGTGGTGTATATATGTGTGAATGACGCGTCCGTCGCGTGTAGATTATATATATACAACTCGGTGGTGGAGGAACTTCTGGTAAGCCCCAGTCCGATCAGCTGGTGGTTAATGGTTTGGCCGAGCCGCCAGAGTCTCTGTAGACGGCACTTGGGTGATGTTTGTGTGTTAGACTTTGTGACATGATTAGTATGACGGTTCCTGTATACTATTGCCTGTAGTTAGTTGCACTCACTTAGCTTCGTGCTAATCCCCCACATCTTCCCTGCAGGTTATGGATTTGTCGTATGCTAGTTATCAGGGTGAAGATGGAAGGCTGGAAGATATGTTTGACAAAGCCGGAAACTCTGATGTCGTGTCCTTTATATTAAAAAAATGTTTTAATGTTTAATATAACACCCGAACTTTTAAATGTTAACGTGTATATTATATTCAAATGGATTTTACATTATATATATGATAAACAGGTCTCCCGCTGTATTTAAAAAAAAATCTGGGGTGTTATATGAATGTATGTGCACTCACCACTGATGTCAATCCAAGAATTATTCAAAGATGTATAGAACGAAGGATTTATCAATCATTGGTGCCATTCGATGGATGAAGTTTTAAGTCTTTTAGAAATCCAATTGAAACTTCGAGTTTGAATGCCCGCGATAATTCTATTAGATGACCATTCTTTGTTCGAGAAGATTTCACTACTTCTATTTCTCCAAATCGTGTAACCACAAACCCACTAGTGACTTGCCATATGGACTTTCCTATTGAGGTGTTTTTCAAGCTTTGATTTTTCACGAACGCTTCTTCAATATTAGATATGACGATTGAGTTGAAATACCACCATTTGAGTAGTAGAGTCCAAATAATTTTAACTTTCGGGCATGCAAGCAATATATGGTCCACAGTTTCGACCTCTGTATCGCAAAGTGGGCATAAGAGGGTGTTAATTCCATTCCACGTTTATCAAGTTCTGATCGAGTAGTTATTTTCTGCATGATTGCTCTCCATATAAAAATATCGAACTTTTGGGGTAAAGATTTGTTTCGTATTGTTTCAGAGTTAGTTGCAGCTGCTGCAAAATTTTTGTCGTCGATGATTGAAGTCAGAATGTTTGTAACGAATATCCCAGTCGAGTCTAGCTTCCATGCCCATGTATCTTTCTCGTAAAAAAAAGTTTAAGTCAAAATAAGGTCAATGAGCTTGATTAGTTCAGATCGAGCTCAACTTCTTGAAGATCTAACCCAATGCCTGATTAGAGTTTTATGAGGTGAATTCGAGCTCATCATGTCAGCGATTGTAGCGTCTTGATTTGAATCCAACATGAATAGTCTCCCAAATTTGAATTGTAAACTACATCCACCAATCCACATGTCTTTTCAAAAGTTAGTTCTTTCTCCATTGCCAACCTTGCTAAACGTTATTAAAGATTTATTTTAGTTATTATATATATATATATATATATATATATATATATATATATATATATATATATATATATATATATATATATATATATATATATATATATATATATATATATATATATATAGTGGTAGTATCAAGGGGGAAGTAATCAATCGGGGGAAACAATTTTTTTTTTTCGTTTTTTGAAAAAGCTTTGTTCACGAACATTATAGATTGGATGAAAATATGAACATTTAATAAAGACACTTTGTGATAAATGTTTTTATTTTTGCGAAAAACGCTCGAAGAAATAATATATAACAATTATCGTGTTTTTCGAGCGTATGTTGAGGTTTTAGGTATTAGGGTTTAGAAATTTAGGGTTTAGGGTCACTAAACCCAAAACCCCAAACCCTAAACCTAAACCCTAAACTCTAAATCGGGCTAAATTTTACTTCACAAAACATGAAAAAAAACGTTAACATTCTTCACGATCAATATTATCTTGAATGTTATTTTTGTCGATCGTTTTCCCGCCTAAATAATAACGTTCATCACGAAGTGTCTTTTTTAAATGTTCATATTTTCGTATGATCTTGATGTTTGAAAAAAAATTCCAAAAAAAAAACCAATTTTTTTTACTTCCCCCCGCTTCTCCCCGATTGGTTACTTCCCCATTGATATATATATATACTAGGAGAGATTTCGCTGTGCGTGACGCACAGCCCACGGGATTGATTTTGTTTCATTTCAAATTTTTGTGTGTGACATGCAGAAGGTAAAGAGGATTTATGAAGTATGTAAAAGACATCAGTTGAGTAAAGTAATTTTTCAGGAGATAACATTAATTAACCATTCCAAATGTAAGTAGGTGAAGTTTATATCATACTGATCCTCTACCATTCGTAACATAATTATTGATAATATTGATCTTCAATTATCATACTTGACCTTTCAGTAGAACCTAATATTGTATCTCTTCAGGATCTTTTGACCTCTCATTGCAATTCCTTAAAAATCTTGGTATGCTCCAAAGAAAAGTTTGATATTTTCTTAGTTTTATCCGGCTCACATCAGACTCTCTTAAGACTATCGCATGATGTGTAAAACAAGAATAATTACTATTAACCTTCCACTTTCATGCCCTGTGTCTTATATCCATGAACTTATTCCCAAATATAGAGAATAACATTTGAATAAAGTTTCTTGAACTTCAAACCAATATAGTATGACTTACATATAAACTCTATCGGTACACAACCTTCTTTCTAATTTTGCAGCGACTGCCGCCGCCATGTTGACTTCTACCACCATAACTACCATCTCTACAATAGCAACCACCGCTCCTACCTGATCACCTTTGCTAGCTAGTCGGCTTTATGACCATACTCGATGCATTTAGAACAAGCTTTTACATTTGCCAGTACCATAACCACCACTGATGATGCCTTAACCGCCTCCAACCACCTGTATAACCGCCGCCATAACCCATGCCCTTCTCAGACCGATGAACCACTGCTCGTGTGTTCGAAAACAATATCAGACTGCAGTTTAAGTAGAAAAGAAAATGATGAACGAGAATTCGAAGTTCAATAATCTATCTATATTGGCTACGTACGCCCAATGCGTGAAAGTAAATCAAATAATTAAATAAACATTTGGTTTTTACAGTAATCAGTAATCAGATCACAATCATCATAAAAAAAATAAACACACAACTAAAAAGGTAAATGAAATACAAAGAAAACACAACTAAAGAGGTTATAAAAGAAATACCCGATTTCACCTTCCATAATAATAGTAATAGTACTCCAATTACGAATGAACCGGATAAAAGAAGAGTAATCACAAATTGATGGTTTGGATAAAGGGTGGAGCTGAGTCACACAAAGAAACATACACGTATAATTGAAAGAGACGTGTCAAGGTTAGAAGAAGAAGTAATAGGAAGGTTGCAGCTGTAAATAAAGAGACTGCTGGAAACAACTTGACAGATGGCAGATAGGTTGACAAGTGGCAGAAAGTAAATCAAATAATTAAATAAACATTTGGTTTTTACAGTAATAAGTAATCAGATCACAATCATCATAAAAAAAAATAAACACACAACTAAAAAGGTAAATGAAATACAAAGAAAACACAACTAAAGAGGTTATAAAAGAAATACCTGATTTCACCTTCCATAATAATAGTAATAGTACTCCAATTACGAATGAACCGGATAAAAGAAGAGTAATCATAAATCGATGGTTTGGATAAAGGGTGGAGCTGAGTCACACAAAGAAACATACACGTATAATTGAAAGAGACGTGTCAAGGTTAGAAGAAGAAGTAATAGGAAGGTTGCAGCTGTAAATAAAGAGACTGCTGGAAACAACTTGACAGGTGGCAGATAGGTTGGAAGAAAAACTCAGGTTGGATTAAAAAAACCGAACGAAATAGGTAACCCAGATGTTTGCTTTAAAGCCACTATGAGGTTGACAAGTGGCAAAAGGTGGAGTTGTGGTTGAGAAAAAGTTCTTTATGTATAATAGTAAGATAAGATAAGAGATAAGATAAGATAAGATAAGATAAGATATATATATATATATATATATATATATATATATATATATATATATATATATATATATATATCAAGGTTAGAAGAAGAAGAAGTAATAGGAAGGTTGCAGCTGTAAATAAAGAGACTGCTGGAAACAACTTGACAGGTGGCAGATAGGTTGGAAGAAAAACTCAGGTTGGATTAAAAAAACCGAACGAAATAGGTAACCCAGATGTTTGCTTTAAAGCCACTATGAGGTTGACAAGTGGCAAAAGGTGGAGTTGTGGTTGAGAAAAAGTTCTTTATGTATAATAGTAAGATAAGATAAGATAAGATAAGAGATAAGATAAGATAAGATAAGATAAGATATATATATATATATATATATATATATATATATATATATATATATATATATATATATATATATATATATATGGGATCAAATGAGAACTTTTTGTATTTGAGAACCCTGAGAACTCACGCGGCCGAAAAAAAAACATCACGGACGAACAAAAATTGTTTGATTCGAACAATTTTGGTTTTTCCCTAATTTTACCGGTAAAGGGTAATTTTGTCATTTTACATGTGTCTAACCTATATATACTTTGATGTTTATATCGTTTAATACAAAAATTAGGTTTCTATGTTTTTCCCCAATTCTACGAGTTCATTCTTTTACGATTCAATATTAGGGTTCTATCGTTCAAATTGATTTTCGTTTTTACATTCTTTATCTTTTTTAGGTCATTTGATTACATTATTCAAGTTCTCTGTTCTGAATTTTAAAAAAAAAATTGATTGGAAACAATGTCGATCGGTGATAAAAATTTTTAAGTTGATGACTTGATTCATCGTAATGATCAGTTTCATGTCAAAGATGATTTTGTTGTTAACGACGGCGATGATGATGAACAATCTCATTTTTCTGACGTCAGTGATGAATTTGATCATATCGAGATCTTTGAACATCATGATACTGACGAAGAATGTACGTTTACATGTTTTAATTAAAAATCATTCTTTATTTATTTAAGAAATTCCTACTACTAGAAGCAATATCTTTTTTCATAACTAGATGCAAGATGATGCATCTATGCATTCTAGTTATGTATGCATTTTTATTTACTATTTTTTTTAACACGTGTGTTCTACATGATGCATTTAGTGTTTTCTACATTTAATACATCTGTGTTTCTACATCTCTGATGTACATGTACATATGTGTTCTACATCTGTGATGTACATGTGTATGTTCTAAGCCATTTAGGCATATAGATTTACATGTATCTGTTGTAAGTCATTGTTATGCTTTTACAATTATGTGGTATAAAATCTGTGTTCTACATGCGTGTTTTGTACTTTTTAGAGGTATAAAATCTGTGTTCTACATATATTTTTTTCGATGCATCTTTATGCATCTTTTTGATGGATTATATTTATATTTATGTTTTTTTATACTTTTTCACAGGTGTTTATGTACCCAAAAGTTTCTGTGTTGATTCTGAGGAAATTTCGTCTTCTGGTATAAAATCGTGGACACCTAATGTAGACGAATCTCTTTTACCAGCTATCGGAATGGTTTTTGATTCTATAGATTTAGCATATAATTTCTACAAGGAGTATGCAGTTAATGGTGGGTTTGAGGTAAGGAAGTCTTCATCAAAGAGAGGGTTTGATGAATTTGGTAATAGTCTAGTCAGATATAAGTATTTTCTATGTAGCAAGCAAGGATCTAATCAAGAGATTTTGCATAAACCTGAGGATGTTTAAGCTACTGATGATATATTTGATATGAATGCGGATTGTTTTGGGGAAGTTAATACATTAACGTCTGTTGATGATAATGTTGGTTATAGAGTTAAACAAACGCTGCCTATTCGAGTAGATAATAACAAAAAGAAGAAGAAAAGAAATAGGTCATCACAGAGGACAGGATGTCTTGCTTCTATTGGTATTGTGTTGAATAAATACAATAAATTTGTCATTCAAAAGTTTGTGAAAGCTCATAACCGTATATTGGTTCATCCTCATCACATAAAACATTTAAAATCTAAAAAACGATTAAATAATTCTCAAAAATCATTTTTATTCAAGTTGAATCAAGCTGAGATTGGTCCTTGTAGAGGTTATCGAATTTTGGAGAAAGTAAAAGGTGGTGATGAAGATGTTGGATGTTCGAAGGTTGATTGTAAGATTTGGAAAAGAGATGTTATTAAGTATATAGGAGAGGGAGATGGTGAAATGTTTGGTCAACTGTTAGAAAATAAGAAAAAGAGTTTAAACAACTTTTCATTTGAATATTTTACGGTTTTCAATAATGATAAGTGGGAGTTAGCTAGAGCATTTTGGGCTGATCAAGCTTCAAAAGAAAATTACAAAGTTTTTGGAGATGTAGTTTTATTTGATTCAACCTATCGAACAAACAAGTAATGTTTTTATACTTTTTTTATCATTATATTGTTCTTTTATTTTTTCATTTATTATATACATTACTAAAATAAATGTAATTGTTATTTTTTTGTTGTGGTTTGTTGCAGATATGATATGAAGTTCATACCATTTACTGGTATTGATAACCATAAGAAGTGTGTTACTTTTGGTGCTGCATTATTAGCAAAAGAAGATTTGGATTCGTATAAGTGGTTATGTGAAGCTTTTAAGAAAGCATTCCCCGAAGAACCGCAAATAGTATTGACCGATCAAGATCCCTCCATGATAGTTGCTATTGAAGCTGTTTCAGAAAGCAAGACACAAACTTTGTATGTGGCATGTAACTGAGAAAATTACAAACAAGGCAACATTATTTTATTTATCTAATTAATCCATATAAACATCACATTAAATGCATGATTTTACAAATTTTAGTTAATGCATATTTCTTGCATTATGTATTGATTCTGTTTTGTAAACGATGTCTGTTTGTGACCCTTTCCTGTCTCTTTAGTACACAGGTGAATGATCAAAAGTATGGTTAAATCCATCAAAAGTTCGGTCAATGCCGGTCAATAATTTAAAATTCAGTAATAATCCGTCATAAGTTAGTCAAATCTTTCAAAATAGACGTAGGATAGTGTTATTTTTTGTATAATTCCTGTCTCTTTAATAAACAGGTCAATGGTCAATAGTTAGGTCAAATCCATCAAAAGTTTGGTCAACGCTGGTCAATAATCGAAAATTCAGTAATATTCCGTCATAAGTCAGTCAAATCTATCAAAATAGATATAGGTTAGTGTTATTATTTGTATAATCTTGAATGATTATAAATTTGAACAAATTGTATTTCTACATTTGTTATGTTCTGCATTCTTATTTTTTCTACATTTAAAATTGTTCAAATTTACAAAATTGTTCTAATATTTGTTCGAATATGAAATATTTGTTCGAATATGAAATATTATACTTTTAACATGTAAAATGTAGAACTGTTTATTGTAGAAGGTAAAGAATTTTAAAAAATTATTTGAATATAAAAAAAGTGTTCGAATATAAAAAATTGTTAGAATTTAAAATATTGTTCGAATTGAATTATTATTCTTTTAACATGTATAATGCAGAAGAGCAGTTTATTGTAGAAGTTAAAAAAATGTTCGTATACAAATAATGTAGAATTTTAAAAGTTGTTCGAATTTAAGAAACTGTTTGAATTTAAAAAATTGTTCGAATTGAAAAATTTGTTCTTTTATCAGATGCAAGTTAATGCATCTGATATATAATTATTAATTTTTTACCATCTTTTTTAATTTTGGATGCAAGAGAACTTTTAGTCTTTTTTTTGTGTAATTTATTAACGTTTAGATAATTTTTTTTTGTATACATCAGATTGGTCCTGCTATTTCAAATGTGGGTTTTAAAGATTCTATTTCTCAAATTGTCTGGACTGACAAGTTAGGCCCTGATGATTTTGATAAAAGATGATTCTCAATTGTGGCTCGTTATAAATTAGAAGATAACGAATGGTTACATGAAATGTTTAAACTTAGGAGAAAATGGATACCAGCCTATTTTAGATATTGGGATATGTCAGGGTTAATGTGCACTTCTTCCCATTCTGAGAGTGAAAACCACATGTTTCAACAACTGATGAGCAATAGTTCAACCTTAGTTGAGTTTATCATTTTTTTCGAAACTGCTATGCAGATTCAACGACAAGTGCAGTCTAAAAACGATCACGATTCACGATACACTATCCCTAAAGTTGTTACTGATTATGAGATCGAACAACATGCTGTGCAATTGTATACTAGGAAAATTTTTGGTGAAGTACAGGGTCAAATCAAAGCTGCATCGAGATATTGTATGAATTATCAAGTTGATCATAAAAATGGTTTTACAGAGTATACTGTAATGGATAGAAGTGTTAGAAATAATGGGTTAGCAAATAATCTTGATAAAGCTGGTAATCCTCTGGCTTTTGATGAATACATTCCAGCAGTTAGTGTGGTAAAGTATTCAGAAAAATTAAAAGAAGTATCATGTGATTGTAGATTATTTAAAAGAATAGGTTACTTTTGTCGACATATTTTATATGTGCTAAGGATGACAAATGTTAAAGTAATCCCAAACAAGTATGTTATGAAAAGATAGTGTATTGATGCTATTACTTTAAAAGATCCAAACACATATTTTGATTCTAATCAAGTTGGATCTTCCGGAGAGTTTGGTGTTCAAATGAAGGAGATTTATGAAATGACTGATCATGCGATAGGGCTATATAAGGATGATCCTGAAAAATTAAGTTCACTCAAAGATACAATTAGAGGGTTGAAGGATAAAGCTGTAGAGCAAATGGGAAATGATCATACATTGAGTAAAGATGAATTTATTGAGGGTTTGGTTGGTATACCAAAACCTGATAAAGTGTCAGTTTATTGCCCTAATAATTTGAGGAGTAAAGGTTGTGGCAAAAGAATTACAAATGTTCGAGAAGAAGCTATCAAACAACAAACCGTCAATCACAGAACTTGCAGTTTCTGTAACGAAGTTGGGCATAACAGTAGAGGTTGTAAAGTTAGGAAGCAGAAGATTTTGGAAAAAAAAAATTGAAGATCAGGAGAGAATGGAGCAAGAGATGAATGCACATAGATGAATAAATGTAATATACATCATATTTTAAAAAAAAAAAAAAAATTTTGATTGATAAATGTTGATAAAACCAATTTTTTCCATTATAAATTTGTGCAGAACAGAAATTGTAAAAAAGAAATAATATACTTGTTTTTTGTTTTGAATGTTCTAATTTTCTTGCATTATGTATTGATTCTGTTTTGTAAACGATATTTGTTTGTGACCCTTTCCTGTCTCTTTAAGTAAATAGGTCAATGATCAAAAGTAAGGTTAAATCCATCAAAAGTTCGGTCAATGTTGGTCAATAATTTAAAATTCAGTAATAATCCGTCATAAGTTAGTCAAATCTTTCAAAATAGATGTAGGATAGTGTTCTTTTTTGTATAATTCCTGTCTCTTTAATAAACAGGTCAATGGTCAAAAGTTAGGTCAAATCCATTAAAAGTTTGGTCAACGATGGTCAATAATCGAAAATTTAGTAATAATCCGTCATAAGTCGGTCAAATATATCAAAATAGAAATAGGTTAGTGTTATTTATTTGTATAATGTTGAATGATTATAAATTTGTAGAACTTAAACTCGAAAAATTTATTAGGTTCTACTTTTATTATGATCTACAAGTATATTCTACATTTTTGTAGATGTTAAACAGTTAGATGTGAGTCCGATGTCAATGATTAATAAAAGAATTTGAACATTATTTAAATTCGAACAATATATTTTAGATTAGAACAAATTGTAATTCTACATTTTTATGTTCTATATTCTTATTTTCTACATTTAAAATTGTTCGAATTTACAAAATTATTAGAATTTAACAATTGTTCGAATATGAAATATTGTTCGAATTCAATTATTATACTTTTAACATGTAGAAATGTACAACAGTTTATTGTAGAAGTTGTAGAATTTTAAAAAAATTTTCAAATATAAACAAGTGTTCGAATATAAAAATTTGTTAGGATTTTAAAAAATGTTCGTATTTAAAAAATTGTTCTTATATAAAAAGTGTTCGAATATAAAAAATTGTTCGAATTTGAAAAATTGTTCGAATTTAAAAAATTGTTCCAATTCAATTATTATTCTTTTAATGTAGAAGAACAGTTTATTGTAGAAGTTGTAGGATCTAAAATAATGTTCGTATGTAAAAAATTGTTAGAATTTGAAAAATTATTTGAATATAAAAATTGTTCGAATATAAAATATTGTTCAAATTTGATGGATCAAGATCCCTCAATGATAGTTTATTGTAGAAGTTGTAGGATCTAAAAAAATGTTCGTATGTAAAAAATTATTAGAATTTGAAAAATTGTTCAAATATAAAAAATTGTTCGAATATAAAATATTGTTCGAATTTGACCAATTAAGATCCTTCCATCATAGTTTATTGTAGAAGTTGTAGAATCTAAAAAAATGTTCGTATGTAAAAATATTTTAGAATTTGAAAAATTGTTCGAATATAAAAATTTTTCGAATGTGAAAAATTGTTCGAATTTTAAAAAACTCACCCTTAAAGTTAGGTGAGGAGTCTTAATCATTTTCATGTCTTTCTATTAATTCACCCTTAAAGTTAGGTGAGGAGTCATAATCATCTACATTTCTTTCTCTTCCAGCTAAGTTGCTATCTCCAATCCAAGTAATTTTCAGCTAAAATACCACATCTTGGTTTGTGGTGTGGAGTCATCTTGGTTTGTGGTATGAGGAGTTTGACTTTCTAAGGTCAAACTTGTATTTCTGATAATATTTATATGTTGCAGAGTGATGATTTTTATGGGGTGATGATGATTCTAGGGTGGTTTGTTATCATTATAAGTAGTGTAGGGTTTTAGGCTTGAAACAGATGTGGAATTTTAGAGTTTAGAGTGATCGTTGACCAGGTTGGACTTAAAAAGTCAAAGTGTTTTTTTTTGTTTTAATGGTGTACTAAGTTTGTTTTATGATATGTGATGATATGCATATTGCAGTTTGGTCAAAGGATCATTAAATCTACAAATGTTGACCAGGTTGGACTTTTGGTCAATGTTACAGGATTTATGGTGCTTCTAAAGGATTATTAAGATTTTAAGTGCTCCTTGATAATTAATTGTATATGTGGTATTGTAAAGCTTGTAGCCCATTTTATTATGCTTACTCTGGTTTTATCTCAACCAAAGTATGTTTTGCTCCATTTCATGGTATTTTGTTTATTGTATTATGATTTAAGTGTGATAGTTCAGCAGCAGGATACGTTTTTGATGCTTTTTTTGTAATGCAGGGACTTTCAGTGTAAATATGCCACAGGTTCAAAAGTTTTGCATTGCTGATCCTAGGAGGCATATTCAAGTTTTTTGCATTTCAGTCCTTTGTTAGTTAATATAGTTTGGCAGACTGACATAGTTAGTTCTTGTATAGTTGGATACAGTTGAACACTTCAAAAATTGTTCGTGTTAAAAAAATCATTCTTAACTCTAACTCTAAACCCAAATAATTTAAAATTTAGTAATAATCCGTCATAAGTTAGTCAAATCTTTAAAAATAGACGTAGGATAGTGTATGCGATATTCATAACAAAGTTGTTTTTTGTTGCGAAAATATAAAATGTTAAAATATTAACATTTTAGAATTACAAGTAAAGGATTTTTTTAATGCAATATTAATGCAAATGAAAAATGTAGATGTTAAAATGTTAAGATATTAACGCAATACTAACTAAGCTGCAATAATTTAAACTGGGAACATGTTTAGGATTACAAGTAAAGGATTACAAAAAGTAGGCTGGCATACTTGCAGTGTTACAAAAAATATGCAAATGTTTTTTGGGTGTCGCCTTCTAATTATGCACCCTCCAAAAAAACCAGCTATTGTTGTCAACTGTTGTACCTAGTGACGATTTCATCTACACAAATGATACACTATTTGCAACATCAAAAGAGTTTTAAATCTAAACAGGTGATTACAACAGGTGATACTCATCCAACACCATGAAGAACGTGAAGAGCTCCCGGGAAAACCCAAGCATGCACCTATCTCCTACATGATACCGATTCTCTGCCACAAACTCAAGCCATCCAGTAGAAACTAACAAATGCTTATTGTCGACACCTGCTGCCTGCCTCAAACCCCACAAATGTCTTTTTCCATTGAGATCGAGACACGGGTAGCTGCAGTTTGTCTTCAGCTCTGGGATTTTATTAAGATCCTCAGGCAATTCCTAAACAATATTTGCATTATATTTGTTACAACATTCAAAATATATAACTTGTAAAAACATAAAATATAAAATGGATTAAGTATTACGACACTTAGATTTGCTCTTGTTTGATTGTAGATATAAATATAACTATAAATTCTGAATAAAAATTTTGTGTCGTATTAGAGGCGCTCACGTTATTGATTCAATTGAAATCAATGTTGAACGGAATCAAGAGGTATATTATCATATAAGATAGTAGAATTCATGACAAAAAAAGGCAAGTACTTACAAAAATACAAAGAATGTTGCTGCATATCTGATTACTCTTTTACAAAAATAAGAGCATTAGAGGTAATAGCATCAAAGTACAATTAACTTACTCACCAGGGTAGGTCCTTCTGGTATTGAGAAGAACACATAGGTGTTGAAGACGGTGCTCCAGATATTGAATTCTTCAGCTCTAGCAAGCTGGTTTGTAGCTAAATCTGTTGTGGCAGATCATGCAATTTATAATTATAATTTATCAAAACCTTACTTGCGAATAAACCTCGAAGCATCAGAACAGATGTAAAGCTGTGAAGATCTCAATAATCACTTAGCAAAAATCGAAACAAAGGTAACACTTACAAAATAATACATATATAATGTGATTGGAAAAGGGACGTGAGTTTAGATACAAATTTAATTTCTGTGCATATGAAGAAAGAAAAAAATGCAATTAAGCCGCATAACAATCGGTTTATTGAAAAGTTTTGACTAACATACGGTGTTATTAGAAACCCTAAATAAAATGAGTTACTTTTTCAGCTTTGAAGTTCATAATATAACTTGTCATCATACAAACTGTAAGTATATCATTGTTGTCGGTATTGCAGGTTTATGCGTGTAATTTTAACCTCTAAGACTCAATTTCTTTACATACAAACTCTAAAGAATATCAGGTTTGGAAATCGATAAACCCTATTATACATATCAGGCGTTACATTCACAGTAAAGGAACCAAAATGCACCAAGAGATAAGATACTAACCTGATTTCTCCATTGATGTTGATGTGTGTTGGCAGGCAAGGTGTTTTGCTAAGTAAGGTGATGGTTGAGTGTGCAGACGGAGGTGTGGAGTAGGTGAAGAAAGATCTCTTGATCTTCTAAAAAATATAGTATTTTTTTGGTAGATATTTTGGGTTAAGTATATAATATTAACATAATACATAATATAATAATTAAAATTTATATTTATAATAATAACAATAAACCGTATGAGGTTATGTTTTTGGATGTCTAATTTTGGATAAAAAACGATTATTTGTGTTGGCCTAATATATGTAGATTTTACATTTTAGAACATCTAAAATTGTAGATTTTACATCTAAAAATGTAGCTTTTACATTTTAGAACATATAAATGTAGATTTTACATCTAAAATTATAGAAAATATTTTTTGTTCGCCCTTCTAATTATTTGTTCTAATTTCAATTTATTGTTCGAATTAGTAATTTGTTCGAATAAAATAAATTGTTCTAATATAATAAATGTTTTTTTTATAAATGTAGAAAACTTCAATGGAGAACATAACAATGTAGAACTAATGTAGAATAACAATTTTTTTTTAATTTAAATTGACCGGCGTTGACCGAACTCTTGATGGATTTTTGAGTAGACTTTTTGACCATTGATCTGTTTACAATTTATGTTATGCACAAATTTATAATGACAAAATTTGTAGAACCGTTCAAATATCACCAAAACCGTAGACAAATTTATAAAAAAATTCATTCTTATCCTTAACTCAAAAAATCTAAACACTAAACCAAAAAATCTAAGACCTAAAAGAATTATAATTGAATTACAAAAAACCATAAATTTGTCAAAGGGTATTTTGGTGGTTTGAATGGTGTACTAAGTTTGTTCAATGGATCATTTAAATCTACAAATGTTGACCAGGTTGGACTTTTGGTCAACGTTGCATGCTTTATGGTGCTTGTAAAGGATTATGAAGATTTTTATTTTCTCCTTGATGATTAAGTGTGGTTTTGGTATTATGCATATGGCGACTAAGTGTATATGTGGAATTGTAAAGCTTGCAGCCCATTTTATTATGCTTACTTTGGTTTCATCTCAACCAAAGTATGTTTTGGTGCATTTCATGGTATTTTGGTTATGGTATTATGCAACTGTACATGCATGTGATGACTCTGCTATACATAATAAATTTTCTGAATGCTGCATTCATTTGTAATCATGCAACTCTTGTACATAATAGTTATTTTAAATAGAATTAAGTATGATAGTAGGTACAACAAAGAAACATCATTTCATATAATAGCATATAGATACATATACCATAACCAAAATAGAGTAATAGAGTATACTAATAAGTACATCATACAACGAATTTTGATGCATAAAAAGTCTTTGCCATTCTAGAACGGTAGTCTTTTGCCATTGCTTGGGAATCATCATCAAATGCATAAGAAAGTTTGCATGCTACCCTCTCCATGTGAATACACACCCATACACCGCAATCGCCAAAATTTCCTTTTTGTTTTGGTACTTGCATCTCATTGAAGTTAGATGGCATGATTATTTCCTTTGATGATGTGTAGTTAATTGATTTAAGAAAATCAGGAAGACTATCCATTAACATTCTAATTAGTTCACGACGAGATTCAGTACTACCACAATCCGGAAGACTATCATAAAGATCAACATGAAAATAGCTCATATCAAGCACCAACAAGATCCAATGTTTGATCGTTGTTAAAAGCATAGGAAATAGGACCTACAAGAAACAGACGTAAAAACACATAAAAAATAGTTGTTTTGATAGTAATTGATGATTTACTTTTTATTAAAACATTACCTTTCCACATTCTGACCATTTAGGATATTCAGGTCGCTTACCATCAGCAAAACTAGTGATAGCACTGACATGTTTTGGATTTTTAGTTTTATCACTTTGGAATCTCACCATCCACCTTATAAAATCCTCTGACATGATTGTACATTGTTTTTTTGTTCCAAAAAATCCAGTGTTCAATTCTGATTTCCTTTTAATCCACCACATGATCATATTCCCCCAACCATTAATGTGCTACACAAATAAATAAATAAATAAAATTAATATGTATTTAAAATTTTTAAACAGTTATGCCACCCAAAAAATTTTTTTTAGCTAGTTACAAAAGTACTGAGATACCCGCTTTCAACTGTTCCATCCAATCTTCCCCAAAATTCTTTATCAGTGTATATATATCTATTATTTTGCTTGATAAACACTGAAAGAAACTCATTGCTATTATTCTTTTTCAAATCATTTGCTGTTGAAGGTCCTGCACGTGATTTCTTGTGATCAAAAGAATCTGGCGGAGGATATAGTCCGCCTTCCTTGTTCATCAAACTTTCAATTATTTCATTAATATCACTGTCGACGATTTTGGGATTTTTGAATCTTAAACGTTTGTATTTGTTCGAATATTTATCTTCCTCTTTAACAACTACTTTCTCATTCCTAAGAATACTTGTAGTCTCTAATTCATTCTGTTTCTCTTCAACAAGCATCTTGTCTTCAACAACTATCTTCTCATGAGTAATTAAAGTACTATTCTTGTTTGTTTTTTTCAATTCGCTCACTGTGCCGAAAGGTGATCTTTTAACAAATGTGGTTTTCGTATCTCTGTAGCTCCTTCTTAACATTGGTGTCGCTACCTTTACCTTTGTATCAAATGGCTTTAAATCATTTGCTATTGTTATAGATTCAGATACATAACCATCGAAATACTCTTCATCATCCTTAAAAAAAAATGTCAAACATTCAGTTCAATCACATAAAAATTTTTTCAGCATGTAACTTAAAAATAAATAAATAAAAATAAAAAATAGGTAAAACAAAATACACTAGTATACTAGTAGCTACCTCAAAGCTGTATTAGTATTCAGTTTAAACTTTTGAAAAAAAGAAAAGTATAGTATTTTGGTTACCTCAATCTCTTGAATTTTAAACTTTGAAACTGTCTCCAATTTTTCAATCTTTTGCTCCAGTTGTCTTATGATTATCTTATCTTCATCTTTTGATTTTTCCAATTCTTGAATTAATACACTCTGTTCATTAATTTTCGAATCTTGTTCATCAATTCTCCGTTGAAGTGAGGCTATAATATGTATCAGAACTTTATTTTTATCATCATCACATTGCCCAAATTGTGTTTCACTTGTTTCATTTGTAGCCTTCTCTTCATTTTTTTCATTTGTTGCTTCATCTTCACTTGTTTCAATCATTTCATCTTCTGTCCGAATAATTTCAACTTGATGATCTCCGTTTTCAAAAAAATTCAAACTATCAATCCACTACTTGCAACTAGATTCATGTTTTTTGATAATCAATTCTTGTAGGGGCAATTGATCTGTTGTACAATTATCCTATGAACAAACAAAAACAGATTATTTATTTTAAGAAAAAAATAAAATAAAAATATTACTATTTTGTGTTGATCCATTGACAACCCAACAAACACTTTTGTTTACTCTACGAAAAATCAAAATAAACTATAAGATGACCAAAACAAAATTTAATCAAAAAAACTATACAACTCAAAATTTATTCTAATGTTTTTCGTCATGATGTTCTGCAACAAGTTCTACATTATATTTTCTTTATTTAAAAATATAAAAATAAATTCTAACCTGTGTTTCCATCAGCTTGAAATAGTCATTGAATTTCGTCATCTTTTTCTTCCTCTTCCATTGTATTGCACGTGGTAGTTCGTTAACAGCATCCTTGACAACTGTTTTGACAACATAGCCAGATATCCGTTTGTGATATGCCTCTCATATCCACATCTTTCATAAAACACAAAAAACATATTGTTATATAATAAATGATAGTATAATTTAGTAAACAATTTTAAATTGTAAATTATATGTAAACTTTTACCTTAAATGCCCACGAAAACCCAGCTAAATCATATGTCACGGTAGATTCCATATCCTTTTTAATGATTTTGGTTCTTAAAACATTAAACGTGTGCGTCCATATGTATGAACCTCATGGAAACTGGTTCATCAAATTCAAGTCATCAAGTAAATGAAGAAAATTTATATCTATCCTGTGAAGACCCGTCCTAATCCATCCGGACGAAGTCCATATCGATTATAAACGATTCACAACAGTTGATTACATCGCGAGGTACTTGACCTCTATATGATACATTTTACAAACATTGCATTCGTTTTTGAAAAGACAAACTTACATTACATCGAAAGTTGACAGGCATGCATACCATTTCATAATATATCCAACTATAATTGACTTGATAATAATCTTGATGAACTCGACGACTCGAATGCAACGTCTTTTGAAATATGCCATGAATGACTCCAAGTAATATCTATAAAATGAGCAAATACACAGCGGAAGATTTCTTTCGTACCTGAGAATAAACATGCTTTAAAGTGTCAACCAAAAGGTTGGTGAGTTCATTAGTTTAACTTAAACAATCGTTTCCATCATTTTAATACACCACAAGATTTCAGATTTCCATTTCTCATAAACATACGTCCCATGCATAGAGACAAAAATATCATTCATATGGATTGAACACCTGGTAACCGACATTAACAATATGCATATATAAGAATATCCCCATCATTCCGGGATCCTCCTTCGGACATGATATAAATTTCGAAGTACTAAAACATCCGGTACTTTGGATGGGGCTTGTTGGGCCCGATAGATCTATTTTTAGGATTCGCGTCAATTAGGGTGTCTGTTCCCTAATTCTTAGATTACCAGACTTAATAAAAAGGGGCATATTCGACTTCGATAATTCAACCATAGAATGTAGTTTCACGTACTTGTGTCAATTTCGTAAAACAGTTATAAAAGTTGCGCATGTATTCTCAGCCCAAAAATATAAAGGGTAAAAAGGCAAATGAAACTCACGATACTGTATTTTGTAGTAAAAATACATATGACGTCATTGAACAATGCAGGGTTGGCCTCGGATTCACGAACCTATATCAATTGTGTATATATTAATACGTATAATGTAAGTTACAAAATTTTATTTATTAATATGTATTATTTATATATTATAGTTTTGTAGAATTTATTCTAACCTTTATTTTAAAACGTATACTTATATTATATTTTAAGTTATATTTTATATATATATCTATTTTATGTATATATATCTATAATGATTTACGTTTATATAAATAGTGACATTAATATATTTATATACATATATTTGTGGTTAGTATTGTATTTATGAAATTTTATTAGTTTGTTATGTGAATTATTAATACAATCCTATTATATACCATAAGTATATATATAGTGTACAAAAGATTTATTTGTTAAAATAATAATTTAGATAATAATGATTTACTAATAATAATAATAATTTTATTAATAATGATAATACTAATAGCAAAAAAAATGAAAATGATAACTGTTAATGATACTAATAATAATAACTCTAAAATAATATTAATACTAATACCATACTTATGTTAATAATAAGGGTTCTAATATTTATAAAATGATAAATGATAATCATAATAATACTAGTAAACATTAATGATGATACTGATAAATATTATATTATTAATTGTAAATGTACTGATGATACTATTATTTATAAACCGGTACAAATTCTAATATTGATGATAATAATATATTTTTATTTCCTTCATAATAATAATAATGATAATCATAATCATAATCCTAATGATGATAAAATACTAAAATGATAAGTTTATTACTAATAATAATATTATTAATACCTATCATAATAATAATAGTAATGTCTATAATACTTTCAAATATGATAACAAGTATGATACTAATAATAACAATAACAATAACAATCAAAACAATCACAATAATAATAATAATACTAATAATAATTAATATATAATAACAATAATAAAATTAGAAAAGAAAACTACCTCACATGAAAAGAGTTTCAAAAAAAAAAAAAAAAAACTACCGTCCTCTGGACTCGATCTCGTGACCACATGCTCACACGCAAACACTCTCGACCATCCCACCAATTCTGATTCTCTGTACTAATATCGAATTTAAATTTTATATATAAACTGTTTTTCTTCTATTCCTCTTCTTCTCCACAAGTCTCATGGATTCAACAAAACATCAATAACCAAAAAAAAAAAAAAATCGGGGTTCCCTTTAAAGCTTCAAAACATTACAGAAAAAATAATAATTTGGGTTCTAAAATAAAAAAAAAATACTAAAGGCCTACTGCAGCGTCGGTTCTTGGAACAAAACAAAAAAAATTGATTTCGTAATAGATAACATTATAGATAATGTTTATAACACGAAATAGTTTTCTAAACATGTATAAAAACTACTGGAATCGTCAATTTGATCAGAAACATATACACGAACGCGAATTTGTCTCAAGAACAATTGTTGACTTTTTTTAAACTAAACTTTGACTTCAAAATTCAAGATCGATATAAAGATTTGAGAGTTGAGATTTTGCAGATAGATTCAAAGAAAGATTTCTAACCTTTCTGCATTTTTAGATTTTGAAACTTTATTCGAAATTGAATTAAGAGAAAAAAAAAATTGGAGCGTGCAGAGAAGAAGAAAAAAAAATATCGCTGTGTTCTTTAATCCCATTAGATTTCCTTTTTATTTGATTTGCAATTATACATAATCATGTTGTAATAATAGAGATCGGTTGATAAAAAATGGAGAAAATGTCAACACAGTTTCACGAGTTGGGAGCAGGAAAGAAACAAAAAAAATAATAATAATAGAGATAAAGGATACAGAGGTCACGCGTATAATATAGATCCCTACTATTTTTTTAATTAATAATAATAATATATAATAACAATACTATTAATATCTAATAATATTAATAAAATTAATAATAATGATAAATATAATATTAATGATAATAATAATTGTAAAAATGATAATAATAATAATAATAATAATACCATACTAATTATGATAATATTAATATTTTATCGATAATAATAATATTAGTAATAATAATCTAATTTATACATCCAATTTCATCTTTATATGATATAAAGTGATATTATGAATACAAATATTGATATTTGACGATACAAATAACATTACTACAACAACTATATTTGTATTTAAATTTAATTTATTAATATCATCTATTATTATGTAATATTTAATAATTATGTAATATGTATTGTAACATATACTGAATATTATATATTTATGCATTTTAATATAAATATATTATAATATTTATTTACATACTAATTATATTATACTTATGTATGTAATTATGAAAAATATAAATGTTTTATATATGTAAGTATTATATATATTTATTAAAATAGTACATTATTTCATCATAGATATATTATAAATTTCTACATATACATAATATAATAATTATGTATAAAATCATATATATATAGTTATATTTATGTATATATGTATACTACCATATATATAAAATCATGTTTTAAATGTTGAGTAGATGATTAATTATGTATATTAAATAATTAACTACAAAGTATAACATTGTACATTTAATATTTTGATAACGTTGGTAAAATATGTTTGAATCATTTATATACAATATACTATATATATTCAAAATGAAAATCTTTAGTTATTAAATGTTATCTTTTATAATAACAAAATTACTTAATAGTTCATTAATACTAATATAATTAGTTTTATATATAATTATTTATATTTACATTCTTAGTTACAATTAAAGGTTCGTGAATCGTCGGAAATAGTTAAAGGTCAAATGTTATCATGAAATAGTTCAAACATAATGAGACTCGGTTTAATAGACTTTGCTTATCGAGTCGAATCATATAAGATTATGTTTAAATTTGGTCGGAAATTCCCGGGTCATCACAGTACCTACCCGTTAAAGAAATTTCGTCCCGAAATTTGAGTGAGGTCGTCATAGCTAACAATAAATATGTTTTCCTGACGAATATGAGTTGATAACTTGAGTTTTATCATCATTGAGTAATATGGATAAAAATAATTCGATTATTCGAAGAGTGCGAATGAAGCTATTCACAAAAGGATGAAATGAGAAACAAAGATTTGTTTTTAACTTTTGACGTAGTCAGGTTTGAATTTAGAAAATAAGGCGCGTCTTAACTTTTGACATTGCCTTGGTTGAATTCCGGAATTTAAGGGATTTAAAGAAAATCTTGAAGATCTATAAAATCTGATTCTTCGGGATTTATGGAAAATTAAGATCTCTTTAATTAAATACGGTGATCTGCCCCGATTACTACGTCTGATATTTCCAGTATAAATTAAGCTCTTCCTTTCTATTATTCTCACCATTCTTATACTTTCTTTCTTAGTTCATACATCCAAAAGATTCTGAAAATGATTAATCCAGTTCTGATCCTTGTCCTCATCCTTACTATCGCAACAATCATTCTCCTTTTCCAACTTCCACCAGAGGAATCTGCTTTCTTCTACTTCGCCCTCGGGATTATAATGTTTTTAATTCTCCCGTGTCTTTATGTTGCGATAAACATTGATATACACGGTTTGTAATTTATGTGTTGTTATCGGACTTTATATTCTCCCTTATATTTCAAAGCTCTATGCTTTTGTTTTCTCTTCCCGACTTCAAGTCAAGCGAATAATGGTCCAGAATTTATGGATATAGAGTTTCGAATGATTATAATGTTCTAAGCATGAAGGAACGTGATAGCACGATTTGATTTTCAAATTTATCAACATCACGGAAGATAGAACCATCAAGAATACATTTTCTTGATTTGTTACGGAGTTAAGTAGGATGAAAGAGTTATGTAACATGGCACATGATGACGTTATGATCTGTGAATCATCACGTTTCATTTAGAAACTCAGCATGACTTACTGTAATATAATCACGTTGATCAAGTGTCATTATATTATACTAACTCATGCATCAGTTCCCATCATTACTACAATAACATTCATATTTTAAGCTTGAAAATTTACAAAATATAGAAACTAACAGTTTCTATATGATGTAATACTGATAGCACGAAAAGATTAATGATTTCAGATAAGAATAGTTATAAAAATATCTCCAGAAATATGGAGGATATTTATAATGAAAGGTACGATAATATCTCAGAATATCTAAGATCAGAGGATGATAGAAACTATTGTCTGCAAGGGTTTAGAGTAAGGAGCAAGTTATTCACTATAGACTTTAGCAGACATTGAATTATTTGGATTCTTTGAAGTCAAATTTATTCTTTGTGATTTATCCACGGCTTTCTTCATAGTTTCGCATAATCTGCTTTTCGGTACTATATTTTCTATTGAATGTTTCCAATATATTGATACACAGGAAGCACGAAGAGGTATATAATTTCGGACGAGAATATTTATGAAAATATCCTCAGAAATATCAAAGATATTGATGATGATATTTTGGAATTTCTAAGTTCGACGGTTGATGGAGAAAGATTTTCCGCAAGATTTTAACATGACTTCGGAGCAAGATATTCTCTAAAGATTTCAACGGATCCAGAATTACCTGAATCCTTTGAATATAGGATTTGGTCCTTGTATTTGTACTTGGTCTCCTTCATGGGTAACTCAATCTGTTTTTCAATACCCAATTTTCTATCGAGCGTTCCTAACACTCCTTTCTTTATCATCAAACTTTTGTCCGTTTAGACCATCTACCATTTTTCTGTTTCCTCTGCATTTAATGCTATGATATCTGAATCATCGGTTATTAATCCGAGGTGGTTTCAGGAGAATTGTGTTTTTAGATGATTAAACGCTGATGGTAATATGATGGAATATGAAAGGTTACCTGGTAACAATAAAAGAGCACGCGTATATATAAACGTTATAATAAGGTTGTTTCGTACGAAAAGTCGAAGTTGACTTGTTGGAGCTGTGACAAAATTGGCTAATTTTGAAAAGGGATCGAAAAGTTGTTTTTGTTAATAAATGCCAAAGGATCTGACGCGGCTACGTGTTGAACTTTTACTCAATTGCCGAGAGTTTCTCAGGTGCATAACTATATGCATAAATCTTTCCTTCCGTAGATGAAGTGCGGTTGATTCATCCTATCGATTGAGGTGTTTTCAAGAATCATGAAAGGTTTGAACGCAGAATGTAATCGTGAAGATACAAATGAGGTTTAAGATAAAATCAAGTGGCAAACTTGAAGAATTGTTTAGTTTCATATGTTATATTCAATATTTTAATTTATTTTAATTGTCCAATGTTATTAGTCCACAGTCGATAGTCCACAGTTGACAGTGCAATCATTCATATATAGTTTAATATATAATATTTGAATTAATTAATACGTATCGTGACCCGTGTACATGTCTCAGACTCGATCACAACTCAAAGTATATATATTATTATAGAATCAACCTCAACCCTGTATAGAGAACTCGATCATTACTGCATATAGAGTGTCTATGGTGATTCCAAATAATATATATAGATGTGTCGATATGATATGTCAAAACCTTGTATACGTGTCCCGATATTTAAAGTGCGTAAAATAAATAACAGAAATTAAATGATGATAAATAAAGTGCGTAAAGTAAATAACAGAAATTAAATGACAATAAATAAAATTGCGAGAATATAAATTGCGATAAAATAAATTGCGATAAATAAATTGCGATAAATAAAATGTAATACGGAATTAACAGTTAGCTAGGAACAGTTAGCTAGGATTTTGTTAGCGTGGTTTCTTAATAAAATTTAATATTGTTAATTAGTCTGTTTCTAATCAATTTTTATTGTGTCCATTATTTCTTCATTATGCCACTTGTTGGATTCTGATAGGTCAAAATTCAAATATGAAATTGAATTTGAATGAAAATAGTTATTCTTTGGTGAATGGATAAGTATCCCGGTGGTTGTAAATAGGATAGTGAATAACTGTTGAATCAGATTCGAAGAATATACAGTGTAACTTATTAATGTGAAATTTAAATATTCCTCGGGTATTACCTACCCGTTAAAATATTTTTATTATTAACAGTTTGTACAAAAGAATTTTTAATTACAATCTTTATGAAAACATATATACATATATATTTTCTTCAAATGTAATCATGAATTTAATGAGTTAACATGATATTAAACTCATTTAGTTTTCAGTTGGAACTAGAATAAATAATCTCTAAAACATTAGAGATTACATAATCACCATGTCGAACGAAGATAACTGATGTAGAATGTCATGTAGAATGATGATTATACTCGAGGTATAGATTGAGATGTTGAGGCATGTGATATTGAAATTTGGGTTGTTGGTGGTACTGTTGGTGCCGGTGATTTGGATAAAGCTGGTACGTTTTGCACCATATTTTCCAAGACTACAACTTATGCGCGAAGTTCGTTAACTTCTTCTATTACACCGGGATGATTGTCGATTCGGACGAGCGGATGAATGAGGTTTAGAATCTGAGATAGTATATGATCGTGATGAGATACTTTGGAAATGAGAGAGAAAATGGTGTCTCGAACAGGTTCGCCGGTAAACGTTTTAGGTTCATTGTCAAGAGGTGAATTTGGTTAGTGGAAATGATCGCCTTCTTCGCGTTTCCATTGATTAAGTCGACTACGAACCCATCTCCAATTCATTCAGAATAGATGATGGCTAATTGATCGATTCATTTCGGTTACTCTGCTTTCGGAGCTCGAGTGGAAATCCATATCGAAATAGCTGTCGGAATAACTATCGAAATAGCTATCGAAATCTGATGGACTCGAACTGGTTGAGGGATTCATCTTGTACGATCAGATGAAGGATTTTCGATAAGAAATATATTATAGGATGTAGATTAGTACCCTGCAATACATAATTTACATATGCATATATAATACTAAAATCCCATAAGCTACGGAGGAATCTACGGAAGCTGTCAGGCAAAGGTAACAATAACAGATACACTAAGATATGAATTTAACTATACACTGTCTATGCAATAAAGGCAGTAAGACGTGTCTTAGACTTTAAGGATGATAAGCAAATAATTTTTCGATACTAAATGATAAGCAAAACTTTTGACATGCAAACACGGTCGAAGTCCAGACTCATTAATGCATTCTAACGACTATCAGTTAGACTCACTAATGCAAGACCTGGTTCGCTAAGACCACCGCTCTGATACCAACTGTGAAGACCCGTCCTAATCCATCCGGACGAAGTCCATATCGATTATAAACGATTCACAACAGTTGATTACATCGTGAGGTACTTGACCTCTATATGATACAGTTTACAAACATTGTATTCGTTTTTGAAAAGACAAACTTTCATTACATCGAAAGTTGACAGGCATGCATACCATTTCATAATATATCCAACTATAATTGACTTGATAATAATCTTGATGAACTCGACGACTCGAATGCAACGTCTTTTGAAATATGCCATGAATGACTCCAAGTAATATCTATAAAATGAGCAAATACACAGCGGAAGATTTCTTTCGTACCTGAGAATAAACATGCTTTAAAGTGTCAACCAAAAGGTTGGTGAGTTCATTAGTTTAACTTAAACAATCGTTTCCATCATTTTAATAGACCACAAGATTTCAGATTTCCATTTCTCATAAACATACGTCCCATGCATAGAGACAAAAATATCATTCATATGGATTGAACACCTGGTAACCGACATTAACAATATGCATATATAAGAATATCCCCATCATTCCAGGATCCTCCTTCAGACATGATATAAATTTCGAAGTACTAAAACATCCGGTACTTTGGATGGGGCTTGTTGGGCCCGATAGATCTATTTTTAGGATTCGCGTCAATTAGGGTGTCTGTTCCCTAATTCTTAGATTACCAGACTTAATAAAAAGGGGCATATTCAACTTCGATAATTCAACCATAGAATGTAGTTTCACGTACTTGTGTCAATTTCGTAAAACAGTTATAAAAGTTGCGCATGTATTCTCAGCCCAAAAATATAAAGGGTAAAAAGGCAAATGAAACTCACGATACTGTATTTTGTAGTAAAAATACATATGACGTCATTGAACAATGCAGGGTTGGCCTCGGATTCACGAACCTATATCAATTGTGTATATATTAATACGTATAATGTAAGTTACAAAATTTTATTTATTAATATGTATTATTTATATATTATAGTTTTGTAGAATTTATTCTAACCTTTATTTTAAAACGTATACTTATATTATATTTTAAGTTATATTTTATATATATATCTATTTTATGTATATATATCTATAATGATTTACGTTTATATAAATAGTGACATTAATATATTTATATACATATATTTGTGGTTAGTATTGTATTTATGAAATTTTATTAGTTTGTTATGTGAATTATTAATACAATCCTAGTATATACCATAAGTATATATATAGTGTACAAAAGATTTATTTGTTAAAATAATAATTTAGATAATAATGATTTACTAATAATAATAATAATTTTATTAATAATGATAATACTAATAGCAAAAAAAATGAAAATGATAACTGTTAATGATACTAATAATAATAACTCTAAAATAATATTAATACTAATACCATACTTATGTTAATAATAAGGGTTCTAATATTTATAAAATGATAAATGATAATCATAATAATACTAGTAAATATTAATGATGATACTGATAAATATTATATTATTAATTGTAAATGTACTGATGATACTATTATTTATAAACCGGTACAAATTCTAATATTGATGATAATAATATATTTTTATTTCCTTCATAATAATAATAATGATAATCATAATCATAATCCTAATGATGATAAAATACTAAAATGATAAGTTTATTACTAATAATAATATTATTAATACCTATCATAATAATAATAGTAATGTCTATAATACTTTCAAATATGATAACAAGTATGATACTAATAATAACAATAACAATAACAATCAAAACAATCACAATAATAATAATAATACTAATAATAATTAATATATAATAACAATAATAAAATTAGAAAAGAAAACTACCTCACATGAAAAGAGTTTCAAAAAAAAAAAAAACTACCGTCCTCTGGACTCGATCTCGTGACCACATGCTCACACGCAAACACTCTCGACCATCCCACCAATTCTGATTCTCTGTACTAATATCGAATTTAAATTTTATTTATAAACTGTTTTTCTTCTATTCCTCTTCTTCTCCACAAGTCTCATGGATTCAACAAAACATCAATAACCAAAAAAAAAAAAAAAAAATCGGGGTTCCCTTTAAAGCTTCAAAACATTACAGAAAAAAAAATAATTTGGGTTCTAAAATAAAAAAAAAATACTAAAGGCCTACTGCAGCGTCGGTTCTTGGAACAAAACAAAAAAAATTGATTTCGTAATAGATAACATTATAGATAATGTTTATAACACGAAATAGTTTTCTAAACATGTATAAAAACTACTGGAATCGTCAATTTGATCAGAAACATATACACGAACGCGAATTTGTCTCAAGAACAATTGTTGACTTTTTTTAAACTAAACTTTGACTTCAAAATTCAAGATCGATATAAAGATTTGAGAGTTGAGATTTTGCAGATAGATTCAAAGAAAGATTTCTAACCTTTCTGCATTTTTAGATTTTGAAACTTTATTCGAAATTGAATTAAGAGAAAAAAAAATTGGAGCGTGCAGAGAAGAAGAAAAAAAAAATATCGCTGTGTTCTTTAATCCCATTGGATTTCCTTTTTATTTGATTTGCAATTATACATAATCATGTTGTAATAATAGAGATCGGTTGATAAAAAATGGAGAAAATGTCAACACAGGTTCACGAGTTGGGAGCAGGAAAGAAACAAAAAAAATAATAATAATAGAGATAAAGGATACAGAGGTCACGCGTATAATATAGATCCCTACTGTTTTTTTTAATTAATAATAATAATATATAATAACAATACTATTAATATCTAATAATATTAATAAAATTAATAATAATGATAAATATAATATTAATGATAATAATAATTGTAAAAATGATAATAATAATAATAATAATAATACCATACTAATTATGATAATATTAATATTTTATCGATAATAATAATATTAGTAATAATAATCTAATTTATACATCCAATTTCATCTTTATATGATATAAAGTGATATTATGAATACAAATATTGATATTTGACGATACAAATAACATTACTACAACAACTATATTTGTATTTAAATTTAATTTATTAATATCATCTATTATTATGTAATATTTAATAATTATGTAATATGTATTGTAACATATACTGAATATTATATATTTATGCATTTTAATATAAATATATTATAATATTTATTTACATACTAATTATATTATACTTATGTATGTAATTATGAAAAATATAAATGTTTTATATATGTAAGTATTATATATATTTATTAAAATAGTACATTATTTCATCATAGATATATTATAAATTTCTACATATACATAATATAATAATTATGTATAAAATCATATATATATAGTTATATTTATGTATATATGTATACTACCATATATATAAAATCATGTTTTAAATGTTGAGTAGATGATTAATTATGTATATTAAATAATTAACTACAAAGTATAACATTGTACATTTAATATTTTGATAACGTTGGTAAAATATGTTTGAATCATTTATATACAATATACTATATATATTCAAAATGAAAATCTTTAGTTATTAAATGTTATCTTTTATAATAACAAAATTACTTAATAGTTCATTAATACTAATATAATTAGTTTTATATATAATTATTTATATTTACATTCTTAGTTACAATTAAAGGTTCGTGAATCGTCGGAAATAGTTAAAGGTCAAATGTTATCATGAAATAGTTCAAACATAATGAGACTCGGTTTAATAGACTTTGCTTATCGAGTCGAATCATATAAGATTATGTTTAAATTTGGTCGGAAATTCTCGGGTCATCACATATCCTGTCTCGTGGCATCTTCCCAAGAAAGCATTCTTGAACTAATAATACAATAACTACACGAACACAATCTTCATCCCTTCTTTTATCATTCCTAGAAAAAAAGTCTTTGTCTTTTATCAAGTTGAGAAAATGTTCAACCTTAAATCTATTGTTTGGGTGTTTTTTTAACACACGTGATGCAAATCTAGGCTTAGTTTTACCCTTATTGAAATGTCCCGTTCTTATTGATTAAAAATATTCCATATTAATTGATTTCGTTGCGAGGTTTTGACCTCTATATGAGACGTTTTTCAAAGACTGCATTCATTTTAAAACAAACCATAACCTTTATTTCATCAATAAATGTTTAAAAAGCTTTACGTAGATTATCAAATAATGATAATCTAAAATATCCTGTTTACACACGACCATTACATAATGGTTTACAATACAAATATGTTACAACAAAATAAGTTTCTTGAATGCAGTTTTTACACAATATCATACAAGCATGGACTCCAAATCTCGTCCTTATTTAAGTATGCGACAGCGGAAGCTCTTAATAATCACCTGAGAATAAACATGCTTAAAACGTCAACAAAAATGTTGGTGAGTTATAGGTTTAACCTATATATATCAAATCATAATAATAGACCACAAGATTTCATATTTCAATACACATCCCATACATAGAGATAAAAGTCATTCATATGGTGAACACCTGGTAACCGACATTAACAAGATGCATATATAAGAATATCCCCATCATTCCGGGACACCCTTCGGATATGATATAAATTTCAAGTACTAAAGCATCCGGTACTTTGGATGGGGTTTGTTAGGCCCAATAGATCTATCTTTAGAGTTCGCGTCAATTAGGGTGTCTGTTCCCTAATTCTTAGATTACCAGACTTAATAAAAAGGGGCATATTCGATTTCTATAATTCAACCATAGAATGTAGTTTCATGTACTTGTGTCTATTTTTTAAATAATTTATAAAACCTGCATGTATAATCATCCCAAAAATATTAGATTTTAAAAGTGGGACTATAACTCACTTTCACAGATTTTTACTTCGTCGGGAAGTAAGACTTGGCCACTGGTTGATTCACGAACCTATAACAATATATACATATATATCAAAGTATGTTCAAAATATATTTACAACACTTTTAATATATTTTGATGTTTTAAGTTTATTAAGTCAGCTGTCCTCGTTAGTAACCTACAACTAGTTGTCCACAGTTAGATGTATAGAAATAAATCGATAAATATTATCTTGAATCAATCCAAGACCCAGTGTATACGTATCTCAGTATTGATCACAACTCAAACTATATATATTTTAGAATCAACCTCAACCCTGTATAGCTAACTCCAACATTCACATATATAGTGTCTATGGTTGTTCCGAAATATATATAGATGTGTCGACATGATAGGTCGAAACGTTGTATACGTGTCTATGGTATCTCAAGATTACATAATATACAATACAAGTTGATTAAGTTATGGTTGGAATAGATTTGTTACCAATTTTCACGTAGCTAAAATGAGAAAAATTATCCAATCTTGTTTTACCCATAACTTCTTCATTTTAAATCCGTTTTGAGTGAATCAAATTGATATGGTTTCATATTAAACTCTATTTTATTAATATAAACAGAAAAAGTATAGGTTTATAGTCAGAAAAATAAGTTACAAGTTGTTTTTGTAAAGGTAGTCATTTCAGTCGAAAGAACGACGTCTAGATGACCATTTTAGAAAACATACTTCCACTATGAGTTTAACCATAATTTTTGGATATAGTTTCATGTTCATAATAAAAATAATTTTCCCAGAATAACAACTTTTAAATCAAAGTTTATCATAGTTTTTAATTAACAAACCCAAAACAGCCCGCGGTGTTACTACGACGGCGTAAATCCGGTTTTACGGTGTTTTTCGTGTTTCCAGGTTTTAAATCATTAAGTTAGCATATCATATAGATATAGAACATGTGTTTAGTTGATTTTAAAAGTCAAGTTAGAAGGATTAACTTTTGTTTGCGAACAAGTTTAGAATTAACTAAACTATGTTCTAGTGATTACAAGTTTAAACCTTCGAATAAGATAACTTTATATGTATGAATCGAATGATGTTATGAACATCATTACTACCTTAAGTTCCTTGGATAAACCTACTTAAAAAGACAAAAATGGATCTAGCTTCAACGGATCCTTGGATGGCTCGAAGTTCTTGAAGCAGAATCATGACACGAAAACAAGTTCAAGTAAGATCATCACTTGAAATAAGATTGTTATAGTTATAGAAATTGAACCAAAGTTTGAATATGATTATTACCTTGTATTAGAATGATAACCTACTGTAAGAAACACAGATTTCTTGAGGTTGGATGATCACCTCACAAGATTGGAAGTGAGCTAGCAAACTTGAAAGTATTCTTGATTTTATGTAACTAGAACTTGTAGAATTTATGAAGAACACTTAGAACTTGAAGATAGAACTTGAGAGAGATCAATTAGATGAAGAAAATTGAAGAATGAAAGTGTTTGTAGGTGTTTTTGGTCGTTGGTGTATGGATTAGATATAAAGGATATGTAATTTTGTTTTCATGTAAATAAGTCATGAATGATTACTCATATTTTTGTAATTTTATGAGATATTTCATGCTAGTTGCCAAATGATGGTTCTCACATGTGTTAGGTGACTCACATGGGCTGCTAAGAGCTGATAATTGGAGTGTATATACCAATAGTACATACATCTAAGAGCTGTGTATTGTACGAGTACGAATACGGGTGCATACGAGTAGAATTGTTGATGAAACTGAACGAGGATGTAATTGTAAGCATTTTTGTTAAGTAGAAGTATTTTGATAAGTGTATTGAAGTCTTTCAAAAGTGTATAAATACATATTAAAACACTACATGTATATACATTTTAACTGAGTCGTTAAGTCATCGTTAGTCGTTACATGTAAGTGTTGTTTTGAAACCTTTAGGTTAACGATCTTGTTAAATGTTGTTAACCCAATGTTTATAATATCAAATGAGATTTTAAATTATTATATTATCATGATATTATCATGTATGAATATCTCTTAATATGATATATATACATTAAATGTCTTTACAACGATAATCGTTACATAAATGTCTCGTTTAAAAATCATTAAGTTAGTAGTCTTGTTTTTACATATGTAGTTCATTGTTAATATACTTAATGATATGTTTACTTATCATAGTATCATGTTAACTATATATATATCCATATATATGTCATCATATAGTTTTTACAAGTTTTAACGTTCGTGAATCACCGGTCAACTTGGGTGGTCAATTGTCTATATGAAACATATTTCAATTAATCAAGTTTTAACAAGTTTGATTGCTTAACATGTTGGAAACACTTAATCATGTAAATAACAATTTCATTTAATATATATATATATAAACATGGAAAAGTTCGGGTCACTACAGTACCTACCCGTTAAATAAATTTCGTCCCGAAATTTTAAGCAGTTGGAGGTGTTGACGTATCTTCTGGAAATAAATGTGGGTATTTCTTCTTCATCTGATCTTCACGCTCCCAGGTGAACTCGGGTCCTCTACAAGCATTCCATCGAACCTTAACAATTGGTATCTTGTTTTGTTTAAGTCTCTTAACCTCACGATCCATTATTTCGACGGGTTCTTCAATGAATTGAAGCTTTTCATTGATTTGGATTTCGTCCAACGGAATAGTGAGATCTTCTTTAGCAAAACATTTCTTCAAATTTGAGACGTGGAAAGTGTTATGTACAGCCGCGAGTTGTTGAGGTAGCTCCAGTTGGTAAGCTACTGGTCCGACGCGATCTATAATCTTGAATGGTCCAATGTACCTTGGATTTAGTTTCCCCCTTTTACCAAATCGAACAACGCCTTTCCAAGGTGAAACATTAAGCATGACCATTTCTCCAATTTCAAACTCTATTCTTTTCTTTTACTGTCCGCGTAGCTCTTTTGTCGACTCTGGGCGGTTTTCAACCGTTGTTGAATTTGGATGATCTTCTCGGTAGTTTCTTGTATAATCTCCGAACCCGTAATCTGTCTATCCCCCACTTCACTCCAACAAATCGGAGACCTGCACTTTCTACCATAAAGTGCTTCAAACGGCGCCATCTCAATACTTGAATGGTAGCTGTTGTTGTAGGAAAATTCTGCTAGCGGTAGATGTCGATCCCAACTGTTTCCGAAATCAATAACACATGCTCGTAGCATGTCTTCAAGCGTTTGTATCATCCTTTCGCTCTGCCCATCAGTTTGTGGATGATAGGCAGTACTCATGTCTAGACGAGTTCCTAATGCTTGCTGTAATGTCTGCCAGAATCTTGAAATAAATCTGCCATCCCTATCAGAGATAATAGAGATTGGTATTCCATGTCTGGAGACGACTTCCTTCAAATACAGTCGTGCTAACTTCTCCATCTTGTCATCTTCTCTTATTGGCAGGAAGTGTGCTGATTTGGTGAGACGATCAACTATTACCCAAATAGTATCAAAACCACTTGCAGTCCTTGGCAATTTAGTGATGAAATCCATGGTAATGTTTTCCCATTTCCATTCCGAGATTTCGGGTTGTTGAATTGACCTGATGGTTTCTGATGCTCAGCTTTGACCTTAGAACACGTCAAACATTCTCCTACGTATTTAGCAACATCGGCTTTCATACCCGGCCACCAAAAATATTTCTTGAGATCCTTGTACATCTTTTCCGTTCCAGGATGTATTGAGTATCTGGTTTTATGAGCTTCTCTAAGTACCATTTCTCTCATATCTTCAAATTTTGGTACCCAAATCCTTTCAGCCCTATACCGGGTTCCGTCTTCCCGAATATTAAGATGCTTCTCCGATCCTTTGGGTATTTCATCCTTTAAATTTCCCTCTTTTAAAACTCCTTGTTGCGCCTCCTTTATTTGAGTAGTAAGGTTATTATGAATCATTATATTCATAGATTTTACTCGAATGGGTTCTCTGTCCTTCCTGCTCAAGGCATCGGCTACCACATTTGCCTTCCCCGGGTGGTAACGAATCTTAAAGTCGTAATCATTCAATAATTCAATCCACCTACGCTGCCTCATATTCAGTTGTTTCTGATTAAATATGTGTTGAAGACTTTTGTGGTCGGTATATATAATACTTTTGACCCCATATAAGTAGTGCCTCCAAGTCTTTAATGCAAAAACAGCCGCTCCTAATTCCAAATCATGCGTCGTATAATTTTGTTCGTGAATCTTCAATTGTCTAGACGCATAAGCAATCACCTTCGTTCGTTGCATTAATACACAACCGAGACCTTGATTTGATGCGTCACAATAAATCACAAAATCATCATTCCCTTCAGGCAATGACAATGTAGGTGCCGTAGTTAGCTTTTTCTTCAATAACTGAAACGCTTTCTCTTGTTCATCATTCCATTCAAATTTCTTCCCTTTATGCGTTAATGCAGTCAAGGGTTTTGCTATTCTGGAAAAGTCTTGGATGAACCTTCTGTAGTAACCAACTAGTCCTAAAAACTGGCGTATGTGTTTCGGAGTTTTCGGGGTTTCCCACTTTTCAACAGTTTCTATCTTTGCCGGATCCACCTTAATACCTTCTTTGTTCACTATGTGACCGAGGAATTGAACTTCTTCCAACCAAAATGCACACTTTGAAAACTTAGCGTACAATTCTTCCTTCCTCAATACTTCTAACACCTTTCTCAAATGTTCACCGTGTTCTTGGTCATTCTTTGAGTAAATAAGTATGTCATCAATGAAAACAATGACAAACTTGTCAAGGTATGGTCCACACACTCGGTTCATAAGGTCCATGAACACAGCTGGTGTATTAGTTAAACCAAACGGCATGACCATAAACTCGTAATGACCGTAACGTGTTCTGAAAGCAGTCTTTGGAATATCATCTTCTTTTACCCGCATTTGATGATACCCGGAACGTAAGTCAATCTTTGAATAAACAGACGAGCCTTGTAGTTGATCAAATAAGTCGTCGATTCTCGGTAGTGGGTAGCGGTTCTTGATGGTAAGTTTGTTCAACTCTCGGTAGTCGATACACAACCTGAATGTACCATCTTTCTTCTTGACAAACAAAACAGGAGCTCCCCACGGTGATGTGCTTGGTCGAATGAAACCACGCTCTAAAAGTTCTTGTAATTGGCTTTGCAGTTCTTTCATCTCACTGGGTGCGAGTCTGTAAGGAGCACGAGCTATTGGTGCAGCTCCTGGTACAAGATCTATTTGAAATTCAACGGATCGATGTGGGGGTAATCCCGGTAATTCTTTCGGAAATACATCGGGAAATTCTTTTGCAATGGGAACATCATTGATGCTCTTTTCTTCAGTTTGTACTTTCTCGACGTGTGCTAGAACAGCATAGCAACCTTTTCTTATTAGTTTTTGTGCCTTCAAATTACTAATAAGATGTAGCTTCGTGTTGCCCTTTTCTCCGTACACCATTAAGGGTTTTCCTTTTTCTCGTATAATGCGAATTGTATTTTTATAACAAACAATCTCTGCTTTCACTTCTTTCAACCAGTCCATACCGATTATCACATCAAAACTCCCTAACTCTACTGGTATCAAATCAATCTTAAATGTTTCGCTAACCAGTTTAATTTCTCGATTCCGACATATATTATCTGCTGAAATTAATTTACCATTTGCTAATTCGAGTAAAAATTTACTATCCAAAGGCGTCAATGGACAACTTAATTTAGCACAAAAATCTCTACTCATATAGCTTCTACCCGCACCCGAATCAAATAAAACGTAAGCAGATTTATTGTCAATAAGAAACGTACCCGTAACAAGCTCCGGGTCTTCCTGTGCCTCTGCTGCATTAATATTGAAAACTCTTCCGTGGCCTTGTCCATTCGTGTTCTCCTGGTTTGGGCAATTTCTAATAATGTGGCCCGGTTTTCCACATTTATAACAAACTACATTGGCATAACTTGCTCCGACACTACTTGCTCCGCCATTACTCGTTCCGACACCATTTGTTCCTTTCGTTCTATTAACCCCTGGTCCGTAGACCTCACACTTCGCCGCGCTATGACCATTTCTTTTACACTTGTTGCAAAATTTGGTGCAGAACCCCGAGTGATACTTTTCACACTTTTGGCATAGCTGCTTCTGATTGTTGTTGTTGTTGCGGTTGTTATTGTTGTTGGGATGATTGTTGTAGTTGCTGTTGTTGTTGTTGTTGTTGTTGTTGTTGTTGTTGTTGTTGTTGGGCCGTTTGTTATAGTTGCGATTGATGTTGCGATTGTTGGGATAATTGTTGCGATTATTATTGTAATTGCTGTTGTTATTGTATTGGTGATTCTTATCACCGTTTTCCTCCCACTTTCTTTTGACTTGCTTCACATTGGCCTCTTCAGCCGTCTGTTCTTTAATTCTTTCTTCAATCTGGTTCACTAGTTTGTGAGCCATTCTACATGCCTGTTGTATGGAGGCAGGCTCATGTGAACTTATATCTTCTTGGATTCTTTCTGGTAATCCTTTCACAAACGCGTCGATCTTCTCTTCCTCATCTTCGAACGCTCCCGGACACAATAGGCACAATTCTGTGAATCGTCTTTCGTACGTGGTAATATCAAATCCTTGGGTTCGTAACCCTCTAAGTTCTGTCTTGAGCTTATTGACCTCGGTTCTGGGACGGTACTTCTCGTTCATCAAGTGCTTGAATGCTGACCACGGTAGTGCGTACACATCATCTTGTCCCACTTGCTCTAGATAGGTATTCCACCATGTTAATGCAGAACCTGTGAAGGTATGCGTAGCGTACTTCACTTTGTCCTCTTCAGTACACTTACTTATGGAAAACACAGATTTGACCTTCTCGGTCCACCGTTTCAATCCGATCGGTCCTTCGGTTCCATCAAATTCCAAAGGTTTGCAGGCAGTGAATTCTTTGTAGGTGCATCCTACACGATTTCCTGTACTGCTAGATCCAAGGTTATTGTTGGTATGTAGCGCAGCCTGTACTGCGGCTATGTTTGAAGCTAGAAAAGTACGGAATTCCTCTTCATTCATATTCACGGTGTGTCGAGTAGTCAGTGCCATTTCCTTCAAAATAGTCAAATGGAACAAGTTAATCATACAGAATATTAAGAGTAGTTAATAGTATTTCGTAGCATAATATGAACTCATTTATAAAAGCTTTTTCTTCATATTAGCGTTTTATAAGTTTAAATTCGGGTAGTACCTACCCGTTAAGTTCATACTTAGTAGCTAATATACAATTCAACTACTACAATTCTATATGAAAAACTGATTATAATAATATTTCGCGTTCAAACTTTTACACAATATTTTACAAACTTACAATACCGCTTATTTTACATAAAGCATGAAATATAGCACACAATAACTTTGATACAAGATAGTTGTGAAGATAATTCTAGCTAGTACACAAGTCATTCAGCAAAGGCAATAAAGATACGTAATTCATACGTCCAGAAACAAGTCATGCATTCTGGTTTTACTAGGACTACTTCCCATCCTTGGTCTTGTGGAACATAACCGTTATGGCCGTTGATAAGACAGCGTGTTGTAACGTCGTCAAAGGGACGAGGGTTACGTAATGTCCAACAGTCCCGTAACAATCTAAAAACCTCATTTCTTACCCCAATTACTGACTCCGTCACTTGTGGGAACGTTTTGTTTAATAGTTGTAGCCCGATGTTCTTGTTCTCACTTTGGTGAGAAGCGAACATTACTAATCCGTAAGAATAACATGCTTCTTTATGTTGCATGTTAGCCGCTTTTTCTAAATCACGAAGTCCAATATTCGGATATATTGAGTCAAAATAATTTCTTAACCCATTGCGTAAAATAGCATTTGGGTTCCCCGCAATATATGCGTCAAAGTAAACACATCGTAACTTATGGATTTCCCAATGTGATATCCCCCATCTTTCGAACGAAAGCCTTTTATAAACCAAGGCATTCTTAGAATGTTCTTCGAATGTCTTACAAACTGATCTCGCCTTAAATAGTTGTGCCGAAGAATTCTGACCGACTCTAGACAAGATTTCATCAATCATGTCTCCGGGTAGGTCTCTTAAAATATTGGGTTGTCTATCCATTTTGTGTTTTTATACTGTAAAATAGACAAGAGTTAGATTCATAAAAAAAAAATACTTATTAATACAAGCAATTTTACATATATCATAAAGCATAAGCACACTATATTACATATATTACACCACACGAATACAACTATCTTATTCCGACTTGCTTGTTTCTTCTTCTTCGGTTTTGGTTCGTTTTGCCAAGTTTCTAGGGATATATGATGTTCCCCTAATACGAGCCGTCGTTTTCCACATTGGTTTAGAAAAACCTGGTGGTTTAGAGGTTCCCGGGTCATTGTTACAACTTAAGGACTTCGGGGGTTGACGATACATATAAAGTTCATCGGGGTTGGAATTAGATTTCTCTATTTTTATGCCCTTTCTCTTATTATTTTCTTTTGCCTTTTTAAATTCAGTTGGGGTAATTTCTATAACATCATCGGAATTCTCGTCGGAATCTGATTCATCAGAGAATTGGTAATCCTCCCAATATTTTGCTTCCTTGGTGGAAACACCATTGACCATAATTAACCTTGGTCGGTTGGTTGAGGATTTTCTTTTACTTAACCGTTTTATTATTTCTCCCACCGGTTCTATTTCCTCCTCCGGTTCCTCCTCTTCCGGTTCTGATTCTTCTTCCGGTTCTGATTCTTCTTCCGGTTCTTCTTCGGGAACTTGTGAATCAGTCCAATATATATTTGACTCTTCATTATTATTAGGTGAGTCAATGGGATTTGTTCTAGAGGTAGACATCTATCACACAATATCAAACATGTTAAGAGATTAATATATCACATAATATATACAAGTTAATAATATATAGTTTCCAACAAATATGTTAAGCAATCATTTTTAAAGAAAACACGGTCGAAGTCCAGACTCACTAATGCATCCTAACAAACTCGATAAGACACACTAATGCAAATTTTCTGGTTCTCTAAGACCAACGCTCGGATACCAACAGAAATGTCCCGTTCTTATTGATTAAAAACGTTCCATATTAATTGATTTCGTTGCGAGGTTTTGACCTCTATATGAGACGTTTTTCAAAGACTGCATTCATTTTAAAACAAACCATAACCTTTATTTCATCAATAAAGGTTTAAAAAGCTTTACGTAGATTATCAAATAATGATAATCTAAAATATCCTGTTTACACACGACCATTACATAATGGTTTACAATACAAATATGTTACAACAAAATAAGTTTCTTGAATGCAGTTTTTACACAATATCATACAAGCATGGACTCCAAATCTCGTCCTTATTTAAGTATGCGACAGCGGAAGCTCTTAATAATCACCTGAGAATAAACATGCTTAAAACGTCAACAAAAATGTTGGTGAGTTATAGGTTTAACTATATATATATCAAATCATAATAATAGACCACAAGATTTCATATTTCAATACACATCCCATACATAGAGATAAAAGTCATTCATATGGTGAACACCTGGTAACCGACATTAACAAGATACATATATAAGAATATCCCCATCATTCCGGGACACCCTTCGGATATGATATAAATTTCGAAGTACTAAAGAATCCGGTACTTTGGATGGGGTTTGTTAGGCCCAATAGATCTATCTTTAGAGTTCGCGTCAATTAGGGTGTCTGTTCCCTAATTCTTAGATTACCAGACTTAATAAAAAGGGGCATATTCGATTTCGATAATTCAACCATAGAATGTAGTTTCATGTACTTGTGTCTATTTTGCAAATCATTTATAAAACCTGCATGTATTCTCATCCCAAAAATATTAGATTTTAAAAGTGGGACTATAACTCACTTTCACAGATTTTTACTTCGTCGGGAAGTAAGACTTGGCCACTGGTTGATTCACGAACCTATAACAATATATACATATATATCAAAGTATGTTCAAAATATATTTACAACACTTTTAATATATTTTGATGTTTTAAGTTTATTAAGTCAGCTGTCCTCGTTAGTAACCTACAACTAGTTGTCCACAGTTAGATGTATAGAAATAAATCGATAAATATTATCTTGAATCAATCCACGACCCAGTGTATACGTATCTCAATATTGATCACAACTCAAACTATATATATTTTGGAATCAACCTCAACCCTGTATAGCTAACTCCAACATTCACATATAGAGTGTCTATGGTTGTTCCAAAATATATATAGATGTGTCGACATGATAGGTCGAAACATTGTATACGTGTTTATGGTATCTAAAGATCACATAATATACAATACAAGTTGATTAAGTTATGGTTGGAATAGATTTGTTACCAATTTTCACGTAGCTAAAATGAGAAAAATTATCCAATCTTGTTTTACCCATAACTTCTTCATTTTAAATCCGTTTTGAGTGAATCAAATTGCTATGGTTTAATATTGAACTCTATTTTATGAATCTAAATAGAAAAAGTATAGGTTTATAGTCGGAAAAATAAGTTACAGGTCGTTTTTGTAAAGGTAGTCATTTCAGTCGAAAGAACGACGTCTAGATGACCATTTTAGAAAACATACTTCCACTTTGAGTTTAACCATAATTTTTGGATATAGTTTCATGTTCATAATAAAAATCATTTTACCAGAATAACAACTTTTAAATCAAAGTTTATCATAGTTTTAAATTAACAAACCCAAAACAGCCCGCGGTGTTACTACGACGGCGTAAATCCGGTTTTACGGTGTTTTTCGTGTTTCCAGGTTTTAAATCATTAAGTTAGTATATCATATAGATATAGAACATGTGTTTAGTTGATTTTAAAAGTCAAGTTAGAAGGATTAACTTTTATTTGCGAACAAGTTTAGAATTAACTAAACTATGTTCTAGTGATTACAAGTTTAAACCTTCGAATAAGATAACTTTATATGTATGAATCGAATGATGTTATGAACATCATTACTACCTTAAGTTCCTTGGATAAACCTACTGGAAAAGTGAAAAATGGATCTAGCTTCAATGAATCCTTGGATGGCTCGAAGTTCTTGAAGCAGAATCATGACACGAAAACAAGTTCAAGTAAGATCATCACTTGAAATAAGATTGTTATAGTTATAGAAATTGAACCAAAGTTTGAATATGATTATTACCTTGTATTAGAATGATAACCTACTGTAAGAAACAAATATTTCTTGAGGTTGGATGATCACCTTACAAGATTGGAAGTGAGCTAGCAAACTTGAAAGTATTCTTGATTTTATGTAACTAGAACTTGTAGAATTTATGAAGAACACTTAGAACTTGAAGATAGAACTTGAGAGAGATCAATTAGATGAAGAAAATTGAAGAATGAAAGTGTTTATAGGTATTTTTGGTCGTTGGTGTATGGATTAGATATAAAGGATATGTAATTTTGTTTTCATGTAAATAAGTCATGAATGATTACTCATATTTTTGTAATTTTATGAGATATTTCATGCTAGTTGCCAAATGATGGTTCCCACATGTGTTAGGTGACTCACATGGGCTGCTAAGAGCTGATCATTGGAGTGTATATACCAATAGTACATACATCTAAGAGCTGTGTATTGTACGAGTACGAATACGGGTGCATACGAGTAGAATTGTTGATGAAACTGAACAAGGATGTAATTGTAAGCTGATGTCGAACGAGGTGTATATAAAATAGTTATTATTTTACTAGGAAAATACTATTAAATACGATACAATTTTACACAAGATATTTATTTATTTATAGAATGGATATACTTAAACCTTGCTACAACACTTATAGGCAGTGTACCTAATCGTACAGTAGTGTAGTTTTTAGTAAGTCCGGTTCGTTCCACAGGGAAATCTTTAAACAAAGCTCAACGCTATATTAGTTTACTTTTATTAAAAATACAAATATATATATAAGTAATATTATTATTATAAAGGGGGTTTTTACCGTTTAATGACCGGTTTGTCGATTTTAAGACTTTAGTCGCAGTTAAAACCTAATGTAAAATATAAAATAAATACAAGACTTAAATTAAAGCGTAAAGTAAATAACGATAATGAAATTGCGAATAATAAAAATGCGATAAAATAAAATTGCGATAATTAAAAAGTACGATAATTAAAAGTGCGATTAAATAACAATAAATAAAAGTGCGATAATTAGAAGTGCAATTAAATATAAAATAAAGGAAATTAAATATGAAATAAAAGAATTATGCTTATTTAAACTTCCGTAATCATGATGTTTGACGTGTTGATTTTAGTTTTATGCCCATGGGTTAATTGTCCTTTGTCCTGGATTATTCAATATGTCCGTCTGGTTTTTGTCCATAACAGTCCATCAGTCATAAATATAAATTGCAAGTGTCCTTGTCAAATTATTATTATACCCGAAGATAAATATTCCAACTAATTGGGGATTCGAATTGTAACAAGGTTTTAATACTTTGTTTAATGAATACACCAGGTTATCGACTGCGTGTAAACCAAGGTTTTACTACTTTGTTAACAATTACACCAATTACCCTTGAATGTAATTTCACCCCTGTTTTGATTATTCTAGTGGCTATTAATCCATTCCCGTGTCCGGTTAAATGAACGATTATTCGTACATATAAATACCCCGCCCATCGTGTCCGATCGAGTGTATATGGTAATTTATAGGGACGCCCAATTGTAAATCTTTATATTAACATTAACAAACTTTCATTTAGTTAAACAAATATAAAGCCCATTAATAGCCCATAGTCTAATTTCCACAAGTGTCGTTCTTTTGTCCAAACCCCAATTATGGTACAAAGCCCAATTACCCAATTTTAGTAATTAGCCCAACATCATGATTACTTCGTTTTAAATAAGCATAATAATAACTTAGCTACGAGACATTAATGTAAAAAGGTTGAACATAACTTACAATGATTAAAAATAGCGTAGCGTTACACGGACAGAATTTCGACTTACACCCTTACAACATTCGCTAACATACCCTTATTATTAGAATTATAATTAAAATTAAAATATAAATTATAAATATAAATATATTTACGTATGAAGAGGAAGAGAAAAAGATGATTAAATTTGATCAGAATTCGGTTGGCTTTATAGCCAGACTTGAAAATTGGGGCTCCGCGACTCGCGGCAAAATGGCCTTAAAACTCCGCGAGTCGCGGAGAGATATTTACAGCTCACACCCTTGGAGTTTCCTGCTGCCGACGGTTTTTATTATATATATATAATATATATATAATTAATATAATTAATTATATATTATATTATATTTATATACATAGTTAACTTGTAATTTTTAGTCCGTTGCGTCGAGCATTAAGAGTTGACTCTGGTCCCGGTTCCGGATTTTCGAACGTCCTCGCGTACAATTTAATATCTTGTACTTTGCGTTTTGAATCTTGTACTCTTGTGATTTCGAGACGTTTCTTATCAATAATTGGAACCTTTTTGATTGTCTTTTGTACTTTTGAGCTTTTTGGTCGTTTGCGTCTTCAATTCGTCGAATCTGTCTTTTGTCTTCACCTTTTATTATTTAAACGAATATCTCTTGTAAATAGAACAATTGCAACTAAAAGCTTGTCTTTCTTGAGGAATAATGCTATGAAATATATGTTCGTTTTTAGCATTATCAAATATTCCCACACTTGAGCGTTGCTTGTCCTCAAGCAATATCGTCTTGAAATACTAGAATCACTTCTTTATTCTTCACACTTTGTACATCAGTGATTTCTATATGGCGGTATAAACAATGGTAGTAACGATATGGTTTACAGTCCCACATGACTATAAAAATTTAGATCCATTAAGGAAATTGGATCTTTATGAAAACATTTGATCTTTTGAAAATTAAATCTAGTTTTTACCCTAGATAAGTTTTCCGGAATAACCCTTTACCGGTGTTTGCAAAATATTTGTGGGTTTGGTGGGTTTCAGATTTGAAAATTTTAGCTCAAAACTTGCGGTTTTGTGTCACCCACTTGCTAACCTTGTATTTGGAAAGCAACACGTCCAGTTTACTTGTTCCGTATATTACCTTTCGGCAAACTACCGTCCGGTTGTAAAGGAAAGCGTTGAACAAGCAACTGTTAAGGCAATGTCCCGTGACATGCTTTTGATTATGGTCTATAACGTGTCGGACGCAATTACTATCCTTGGTAGGAGCAATAGTAAAGCTCACCCTTATAATTTTTCGGTCTGGCACAAGGTCCTGTCTTTGACCATGCTATGCAACCACTGTTCTTACGGTTGACACCCGATTTAGTTCAGGTGACCTAATGAATTCCAGGTGAATTCCTAGGATTTTACGTTCAATGGTAATGAACGCATTGAAAATAGGGTTTTCAGAAAACAAATCGGTTTATAATTTTGATCAAAATATTTTCTCGTTCAAGCTCGAGTTTAGATATCATTGAATTCCATGAGTTTGAATTCTCAATCTTTAAGGTCAATCTCAAGGATTGAGTAATATCAGGCTTAAAAGCTGATTTTTAATCTTTAAGGAGATTATCTTTTCTGGGGATCTGATTCATTAGTCTTATCCAGCTAATTTGCACGGTGCCTCCCCATTGTACGAGATAAATCCTTCTCATGGTTAGGATAAATCTGACCACTTGGCGACCCTGTTTAATGCTGAGGTCCGTGGATTTCCAGCCGATTTTAGAGATGACTTTTCTAGATTTTTCGTCAACCTACAGCTGGTCTGGACGACAACTTCATGACCTAAATCAAGAAGCGCGTGTCTTTTTCGGAAGACTTTACTTCCTTTTAATGATGGAATTGATTTATCGTGTAGATCCATCTCTTCTTTTCTTTCATTGGGTAAAACAGTTTAGTTTAGTCCAAAGCAAAAGTATTTTCAGTTATTTGTTACAAATATATGTGACATATGTTTAAAATAACTTGGTAAATTTTCCCACACTTGGCTTTTTATTTTTCTTTTTATCGTCCTCTATTCCATTTTAAATGAATTTTAACATTTTAGTTTGTTTCTCAATTTATGTCCTTTCCGAGGTAACAATAATTTCGGTGTTAAAACCTAGTTTTATCGTTCATAAATATGTATAAACATGATTTTGAATTCATTTAATTGAAAATTTTGAAAAATTTTACTAGAATTGGGTAGTCAGTATATAAGACTAGGGCTGTTCTTTTTTATCAGAGAGCACTAGATTCTAATACAACTACTGCTTTACTAGTATTTTTAATGGTAACCAAGTGTTTAATATAAAAATTTTTTAAAATCCGAAAGAATTTAATCCCTTCCCACACTTAAGATCTTGCAATGCCCTCATTTGCAAGAAATCAGTAACAATTTAAATTATTGAGGGTGATTTGTGTGAAAATGATTAAATTTTTACCAAAGTTTCCAAATATATTGGCGTTTGTTTGCTGAATGATAAATGGTGCACATCATTTGTTCATTCCGTCTTGTTGTTATTTCACATATATTTTGCATCTTGTCGTCAAAATTACTTGCTTTTGCTGAACTTAATGCCAGTCTTTGAAAATGCGTTGTTTTACCCTGTTGTATACATAAGATAAACTGCAAACATATATACATATTTTTGAAGTTTGGTTTATTACCCCACATTCAAAAATTTTTAAAATCTAAGAATAAAAGTTAGAAATTATAAAAATGATTACAATATTAACAAAAATATTAAATGTATAAATAATTACAAATTACAAAATAATAAAAAATAATAAGTAAACTAAGGATGATATTGGTACCAATAGGGGTTCCACGCATAACCATAAGTGCTATAGAATGCTTCGGCAGGGTCATACGTAGGATATGGTGGCTGCATCTCTATCGACCAAGGAGGGAAGACGGGTTTCGGTGTAGGAATATAGTTTCTACCTATATGTTGGCAATGCGCTATGATCTGGTTCTGATGAACTTGCCAATCTTCAAATGCTCTCTGTCTAGCATTTTCGTATTCCTGAGAAGCTATAAACCTATGCATTTCTTGCATCTCATTCCCCCCTCCTACATTACCTTGTTCCTGGTTTCTCTCTACCTGTGGATGTCTACCATTGTATCGTACTGCGGCGTTATTTCGCCGCTTCAAAACTTTTGCACCATGGTATACATTTAAACCTATAGTGTCGCGGGGTTCCGGCTCTTCTACTAATAATCCCCCCCGACTTATATCCACACCGAGATATTCACCAATCAAAGTAATAAAAATACCACCTCCTATTATGCTATGTGGACGCATCCCCCGAACCATAGCTGATAAATAATATCCCACACAATATGGTATACTTACAGCGCTGTGTGGGTCTCGAATACACATATGGTAAAACAAATCTTGTTCATTTACCTTTTCTTTGTTTTTACCCCTTTGTGTAATCGAATTAGCTAAAAACCTATGTATTACTCTTAATTCGGCTCTATCTATATCCAAATAAGAGTAGTTTCCCCCTTTGAAACGGTGATGGCTTGTCATTTGACTCCACACACCGTGTGTATCAAAATTCTCATCTATCTTTCTACCGTTTAGTATTAATCCTCTACAATCGGCAGACGCTAACTCCTCAGGTGTATATATACGTAAAGCCTGAGCCATGTCCAGTAAAGACATGTGGCGCATCGAACCGCCTAACAAAAATCTAATAAAAGAACGATCGGTTAAACTAGCTACCCGATCATTCAACTCTATACTACATAACAACTCTTCACACCATACTTTATATACAGGTCTGCGTATGGTGAATAAACATATCCAGTCATTAAAAGAAGAATTACCATACCTCTGTACCAGTAATTCCCTAATTGGCCCGGCTAATTCTACAGCTTCCAAGGGTCCCCATTCTATGACCCTCGGTACCTCAACAACCTTGGAATGAAGAGTATGCAAACCCCGTTGATATTTTGGATAATCTATCCAAAGTCTGTCAAATCGCAGGTTCGGGTGCAACTGTTCCAAGTGCATATCTGAAAAGGTCATGACTGGATGAGGTACATCCTGCTTGTAGTAGTTATCTACCTCCTGTTGTTCCAAGTTCTCAGCAGGAGCATGGCGGGCTTGGGATGAAGATTCACCCCTTTCATTCTGCAAAACACATCAAACACAAATTTTGTGCATCCAAATATGCATTAGTGTCAGCAAAATCATCAATCAAAATAATTATAATGACATTATTAATTTATATCAAACTTAAGCTTATTTTCACATTTTTATCAAATCTACACTTTTTCAAATAAGCATATACGAAAATTTTCACCAAGTTCATAAGCATTCAACTCAAATAACATGTCAAAATAATCATTACTAGCAAATAAACAAGTCTCAAATGGCATTATCTTTCAAAAATCAAGTTCATGAATTTTGGACTTGAAAAAGTCCACTTTAATTTTCAAAATCATGTTTAGGCTCAAAGTTTGGATCATTTAACTACCTAGACATGTTACACTACTCAATTTAGTAACAATTCATGACAAAAATCGGCCATAACCTGTTTATATCAAAAAGCCCCAAATTGCTCAAGAACACAAACCCTAGATTATTCAAAATTTGAAGTTTAAGGCTTCTAATCATGTTAAACAGCATCAATCTAGGTTATACAAGCATAATACATAAACAATTTAAGTCTAATTACACTAAAAAGCATCAAAATCAAATTGGGTAAAAATTAGCTCAAGAACACTAAAATTCGAATTAAATGGTGTTTAGGTGTAGAAATTTACCGTTTTTCTTGAGTAGTTCTTAGATATCATCCTTCTCAACATGATTTTAGCAAAAAATTTGGTGATTAACGGTTAAAAATTGAGATTTTTGGAGGTGATTTTCGGTGGTTTTCGGGTTCTTTTTCGAGTGTTTATGCAGTGTGTTTGTGTGTGGGGGAGTGACTGATCGAGCAGCTCTTTTATTTTTTTTCTGGGTTTTGGACCCTCCGCGACTCGCGGAGGTTTTGCCCTGAAAACTCCGCGAGTCGCGGAGTTTACCCTTTTTTTTTTTTTTTTTTTTTTTTTTTTTATAATCTTTAACTTATAAAACAATTAAGAAATTAATTTTAAAATTTTGTTTCCCTTGTTATTTAGGACGAGGTCGTTTCGGATCGATGTCCTAGTCCGTCCCTCGACAAAATTTTAAAATTTGTCTTTTTGTAGCGATTGTTTTAAAAGCTAAGATTTTTGGGTTTTTTTAATGTTTTTGGCATACTTTAAATCAATAAGATTAAAAATAATAATAATAAAAGTTCTCGTCCCTCCCTCGGGTAAAGCAATTTCGGTTCAAAGACCTAGTCTTCAACTTACGACGAATTTTAAAAATCATATTTTTATCTTAATGAGATAAAGTAAATTTTTGTTTTTAAATTCACACAACATAAATATAAAATTCAAAATTAATATTAAAAATTCACACCAAACTCAAAATTTAAAATGCATAAAATTAAAAATTAATATTTTAAAAAAAATTAAAAATTCACACCAAACTTAATTTAAAAATTTATAAATTCATATCAAACTTATATTAATTTTTCAAATATTTACAATTTTAAATATATTGTTTTTACAAAGTTTACAATATTAATTTAAGATTTAAATATTAAGATTAAAAACATAATAAAATTAAAAATCTTTTTGTCTTTTTATCCCACTTTAATCAATCAAATATTATCAAAAATATGCGCCCCTCTTTTCGGTAAAGTAATTTCGGTTCCAAGACCTAATTTAACTCATGACGAATTTTTGAAATATTTTGGGTTGATTGATTAAAGATATTTATACCTTAAGAATAAACGTTAAATTTCGCAGTGATGTAATAAATTTTTGAACGATATCAATAATTTCGGTCGCCAAACCTAATTTTAGTCAATACCAATTTAATACTTTTTAGCGAACAAATTAGCGTTTATTATTAAAAGGTTAAAAATAAAAATAAAAATAAAAACTGTACAGACATACCTGTGAAATAGATTTCTTAGTTATATGATCTATTATATTCATAAGATAGTCGGTTTAATTGGTTTTCCATGGCTGCATAGGCGTAACCTCGAGCATTCATTGTCTTTTCTTCTAAACATATGAACGGTCCGTCTCTGCATAAAGTAACAAATTCGGTATTTGAATAGGTTTGATTATTTGAACATTTACCTCCATGTGACCATTTTCCGCATTTGTGACATCGTTCTAGGTGTCGTGCTCTTCTTTTTGCTGCGGATTTTGATTTTCCTTTACCAAATTGTAACTTATTATCTTCGCATCTGGATCCTTTTCTAACTCCGTCCATTCTTTCTCTGATTACTGATACTATTTCACTCGGGAGTATGTCATTATTACGTTTAGTGATCAAAGCGTGTAGCATTAGACCATGGTTTAGTTCACAGGCAGTCTTCATTTCGTAAAAACCTAAAAAAATAAAAATTCAGAATGGGGGGAGAAGACTAGTTCTTTAGGGTCTGCTAGGGAAAGACCATACGTGTTCCATTTTCGAGAACTACACGAAAACAGACAATCTAACTCTAACAGAAATACATATTATCCTTTAAAGACTTGATTCTCCCCACACTTAGTTAGCTGTGGTGTCGAAATTGTGATTAACTTCGTTGTCGACTTCCATCGGACCATGTATGTAATGTTTAACTCTGTGACCATTAACTTTAAATTCAATCCCATTTGAATTTATCAATTCTATCGTTCCGTATGGGAAAACTCTTTTGACTATGAATGGTCCAGACCATCTTGATTTCAATTTTCCAGGAAATAGCTTGAATCGTGAATTGAAAAGAAGAACTCTGTCTCCTTCTTTGAATTCTTTTGGACTTCTGATTCTTTTATCATGCCATTTCTTCGTTCTTTCTTTATAGATTAACGAATTTTCGTATGCTTCATGTCTTAATTCTTCTAATTCGTTTAGTTGACTTAATCGTAGACGTCCAGCTTCATGTAAATCAAGGTTACATGTCTTCAAAGCCCAAAATGCTTTGTGTTCAATTTCTACTGGAAGATGACATGCTTTTCCATAAACAAGTCTAAAAGGTGTGGTTCCAATTGGAGTTTTGTAGGCTGTTCTAAAAGCCCAGAGTGCATCTTCCAATTTAATGGACCATTCCTTTGGATTTGATCCTACGGTTTTCTCTAGAATACGTTTTAAAGCTCGGTTGGTATTTTCAACTTGTCCACTTGTTTGTGGATGATATGCGGTGGAGATTTTATGAGTTACTCCATATCTTTTAAGAACTTTCTCAAGTTGATTATTACAGAAATGAGTACCCCGATCACTTATTAAAGCTTTCGGTGTTCCAAACCTTGCAAAAAGGCGTTTCAAAAAGTTGACTACAACTCGTGCATCGTTAGTTGGGAGAGCTTGTGCTTCCGCCCATTTAGATACATAATCAATGGCTACGAGTATATATAGATTATTATGAGATTTTGGAAATGGACCCATAAAGTCAATACCCCAAATGTCAAATACTTCACATACTTGGATGACATTTTGTGGCATTTCATCACGTTGACTTATTTTTCCGGCCCTTTGACATGCATCACAGGATTTGCAAAGAAGGTGTGCGTCTTTGTAAATTGTAGGCCAATAGAATCCAGCTTCATAAACTTTTCTTGCTGTTAGTTGAGGCCCATAATGCCCTCCTGTTGGTCCTGTGTGACAATGGTTTAATATTTTACTAGCTTCATCTCCAAATACACATCGGCGTATTATTCCATCGGGACAACTTTTAAACAGATGTGGATCTTCCCAGAAATAGTGTTTTATATCACTGAAGAATTTCTTTCGTCTTTGGTATGATAATCCTTTTTCAAGGAATCCACATACTAAATAATTTGCATAGTCTGCAAACCATGGGATTTCTTTATAATCTATCTTCAATAGATATTCATCAGGAAAGTTGTCTTGTATGGCCGATTCATTCAGAACTTCTAATTCGGGATTTTCAAGACGAGAAAGATGATCAGCGGCGAGATTTTCTGCTCCTCTTTTATCTCGGATTTCAATATCAAACTCTTGTAAGAGTAAGATCCAACGGATTAATCTTGGTTTAGCATCTTGTTTTGAAAATAGGTATCTAAGAGCAGAATGGTCGGTATAGACCACCGTTTTTGCTAGAACGAGATATGATCGAAATTTGTCAAAAGCAAAGACAATAGCAAGGAGTTCTTTTTTAGTAGTTGTATAGTTCGTTTGTGCTCCTTGTAATGTCTTACTAGCATAATATATAGGTTGAAATCGTTTTTCAATCCTTTGTCCTAAAACGGCTCCCATTGCAAAATCACTTGCATCGCACATTAGTTCAAATGGTAGATTCCAATTTGGTGTTATCATGATCGGTGCATTAGTGAGTTTTTCTTTAAGAATATTAAAAGATTTGATACACTCATCTGAAAAGATGAATGGCGCATCCTTTTCTAGGAGTTTATTCATAGGAGTGGCAATTTTAGAAAAATCTTTTATGAAACGTCGGTAAAAACCGGCATGCCCTAGAAAACTCCTAACTCCTCTAACATTGGTGGGATGTGGAAGTTTAGCAATTACATCTACTTTAGCTCTATCCACTTCAATTCCTTCTTTTGAAATTTTATGTCCAAGAACGATGCCTTCTTTAACCATGAAATGGCATTTCTCCCAATTAAGTACTAGATTTGATTTTTCGCATCTAATTAGCATTCGTTCCAGATTAACTAGACATGATTTAAATGTATCACCGAAGACTGAAAAGTCATCCATGAATACTTCCATGCATTCTTCTATCATGTCATGAAAAATCGCCATCATACACCTTTGAAAGGTTGCAGGGGCGTTACAAAGTCCAAATGGCATGCGTTTGTAAGCAAAAGTACCATAAGGGCACGTGAATGTGGTTTTCTCTTGATCTTCGGGTGCTATTGGAATTTGAAAATATCCGGAAAATCCATCTAGAAAACAATAGTAACTATTTCCGGCTAATCTTTCCAACATTTGATCTATGAAAGGTAAGGGAAAGTGATCTTTTCTGGTGGCGTCATTTAATTTTCTATAATCAATACATACACGCCATCCTGTTACAGTCCTAGTAGGAATAAGCTCATTTTTCTCATTTGTGATGACAGTCATGCCACCCTTCTTAGGCACGCATTGAACTGGGCTTACCCATGGACTATCAGAAATTGGATATATCAAACCTGCATCTAGCAGTTTAATAATCTCTTTCTTAACTACATCTTGCATATTAGGATTTAGTCTTCGTTGGCGTTGCACATACATTTTATGACCTTCTTCCATAAGGATTTTATGTGTGCAATACGAAGGACTTATTCCTTTAATATCATGAATCTTCCATGCAATGGCTGGTTTATGAGCTTTCAACACAGAAATGAGTTGTGATTTTTCATTTTCAGTAAGAGAAGACGATATTATTACAGGTAATTCAGATTCACCATGTAAATAAGCGTATTCCAAATGGTTTGGAAGTGGCTTTAACTCTAATTTCGGAGGTTCTTCTATCGATGATTTATATCGATATCTGTCTTCTTCTTTTAGCATTCGAATTTCTTCTGTTGTTGGTTCATATCCATTAGCTATAAGTGTAGCTAACATTTCAGCTTCATCAATTGGTTCATTACCTTCTCCTAAAGAACATTCTCCTGTTCCTTGTAATTCTGGAAATTCTTCTAATAATTCTGCATGTGCATCTATAGTTTGAATATAATAACATGTATCATCTGCAGATTGTGGTTGTTGCATTGCTCTATCAACTGAAAAGGTAACACTCTCATCCTCTATACTTAGGTTCAGTTTCTTACCGAACACGTCTATCATTGCTTTAGCCGTGTTTAAGAATGGTCTTCCTAATATGAGAGGAACTTGAGAATCTTCTTCCATGTCCAAAACAACAAAATCTACTGGGAATACTAAAGTACCAACTTTAACTAGCATGTTCTCCATTATCCCTCTAGGATATTTTATTGATCTATCGGCTAGTTGTATGCTTATTCTGGTTGGTTTCAATTCTCCAAGGTCTAGTTTAGCGTATAGTGAATACGGCATTAGATTTATACTAGCACCTAAGTCTGCCAATGCTTCTATTGAACTAAGACTACCCAGAAAACATGGAATTGTGAAACTTCCTGGATCAGATAGTTTTTCTGGTATCTTATTCAACAGCACTGCTGAACAATTAGCATTCATAGTAACAGCCGAGAGTTCTTCCATTTTCTTTCTATTCGTGATTAGATCTTTCAAGAATTTAGCATACCTTGGCATTCCTGAAATCACATCAATGAAAGGAAGATTTACATTTATCTGTTTAAACATATCCAAGAATTTGGATTGCTCGGCTTCAAGTTTTTCTTTCTTCATTTTACTTGGATAAGGAAGTGGTGGTTGGTATGGTTTAACATAAGGTTTATCCTTAACTGTGTTATCTTCATTAACCTTTTCAACTACTGGTTCTTTTTCCTTATCTTGATCAGGTTGTGGTTCTTGTGGAGTAGGAATAGTTTCATCAGAAGTTACAGGTATTTCAGGTGGTTTAAGTGTTGTACCACTTCTTGTGGTAATAGCTTTAGTTGTTTCATTCCGGGGGTTAGCATTTGTATCGCTTGGTAGACTTCCGGTTTTCTTTCACCTATTAACCTTGCTAGGTTACTCACTTCTTGTTCCAGATTTTGAATAGAAGCTTGTTGATTTCTAAATGCTTGAGCATTTTGTTCATTGGTTTGTTTTTGAGATGTGAAAAACTGCGTTTGAGTTTCAACTAGCTTCATCATCATATCTTCTAAATTCGGCTTTTTATCATCGGTTTGTTGTGGTGGTTTGTTTTGAAAATTAGGTCTTTGCTGATTATAAGTATTATTGGATACTTGTTGATTGCTAGGACCTTGTTGGTTGTTGTATGGAATATTTCGGTTATAATTCTGGTTTTGATTGTAAATCGGTCTTGGCGGTTGATAATTATTCTGATAATTATTTCCAGGCCTTTGGTTTATGTATGAAATATTCTCTCTTTGTTCCATTGTTAATTCAATACTGAGACAATCTTTTGTCAAAGGTGGTCCTCCACACTGCTCACAACTAATTCGTATTGCATGAATATCCTTAGTCATCTTTTCCATTCGTCTCTCGAAAGCATCTATCTTTGCGGAAATGGAATCTAAGTCATGGCTAGAATCGGCTCTAGCTGCTTTAGATGATCTAATGATATCTTTTTCTTGGTGCCACTCATGTGAGTGGGAAGCAGTATTATCAATAATTTTGTAAGCATCAGTTTCGGTTTTCTTCATAATAGAACCACCAGCTGCTATATCTATGTCTTTTCTTGTAGTGATGTCGCATCCTCGGTAAAATATTTGTACTATTTGACAGGTGTCTAAACCATGTTGCGGACATCCTCTTAGTAACTTTCCATATCTTGTCCACGCCTCATATAGAGTTTCATTTGGTTTCTGTGTGAACGTAACAATTTCTGCTTGAAGTCTTACGGCTTTAGATGCAGGAAAAAATTGTTTAAGAAATTTGTCAACTAAAACATCCCATGTATCAATCGCCCCTTCAGGTAACGATTCCAACCAATCTTTGGCTTCTCCCTTTAAAGTCCAGGGAAATAACATGAGATATATCTGTTCATCCTCCACTTCTCGGATTTTAAATAGTGTGCAGATCCTATTAAAGGTACGTAGATGTTCATTTGGATCTTCCTTCGGCGCACCACTAAATTGGCATTGATTAGTCACCATGTGTAGAATTTGTCCTTTGATTTCATAATCTGGCGCATTAATGTCTGGATGAGTAATTGCGTGACCTTGGCCAGTGCGTTTAGCTCTCATTCGGTCTTCCATACTTAAAGGTTCTAGATTCTCCATAATTGAATTTGTTGAATCGGTATCACTGGATGATTCTGATTTAATAGTTCGTTCCTCAACAATCTCTGTTTGAATGATTGGTGGTTCCGGAGGAAAGTTTAATGGTTCAGGATCTACGAACCGTTCCTGAATATTTTCTGGATTCTCAATTGTGAGGTTTGTTTCAAAAACTGGATTATCGGAAATTTGAACTGAAGTACTTGGTCGACTGGATGACGATTCTAAAGAAAAATCAACGGCGGTTATATTTGTTAAACGATGTCTTGATCGAGTTACAGGTGGTGAACGTACAAAAGGTGATGAACGTCTTGCTCGGTGCATTCACTGAATATCCTATTAGTTTTAAAAAGGAAAGAAAAATTATAATAAGTTATCCAATCAATAGACTTTTCTGATTTTGCCCACGTTTCGAATAGCCAAAAGATGCAGCAGAGGGGCAGGATTCGTTTGGTCTCAATATAATTGAGGACTGTTTGGCTCCAATAACCCGGTCCACGTACAAATCCAACTATTACTACGAACCAGAAAATTTTGATGTCTATCAATTTAACCACTTAAAATAAATTTTCGTAATTTTAAGAAATTTAGATAAGAAGTAGAAAAAAATTCTAAGTCCTAAAACTAGAATAGCGAGAAATAAGAGAGAAAAAGAGTTTGTCGATAAAGGTTGAAAAAGAAAAAATGGTTGAAAAATAAAAGATGACGGAAAAATAAAAGAAACTTATAAAAACTTAAAAATACTTAACTAACCTAACCTTATTACTACAACTAACTTAAAATTATAATCGCAAATTGAAATTACTAATTGTAATGATAATTGGTACATAGTAAAAGGTGTAAAAATATTAAAGCTTACAGGAAAAACTAAATCCCAAATGGAAATAACTTAAAAAGAAACTAAAACTTAAAAAGGCGTCGCAAAATTCTAAAGCACCTAAATCTTAGTCTAAAGAAAAAGCACTTAAGGAATTCTACGGCAAAGCCTAAAAATCTAGGATTAAAAATAACTATAGCAAAAACTAAGTTTAAAATTAATTATGAGCTAAAAAATACAAATATTACGCTACAACGATTAAAAAGGTACAAAATATAAAAATATACAAAAAGTTGTAAAAATTACAATTTTTATAAAAATATTATTTTTATATTATTTATTTAATAAAACTATTAATTTTATAATTTAATAAAAACTTAATTAATACTAAATACATAAATAAATAAAAAGTAAAATTAAAATTAAAACTAATAATAATAATAATACAAATTAGGTAATAATAATAATTAATATTAATAATATCCCGTAATTAATGCTCGATTAGGGCTTCCTTGTCGCCTGTCAGAAACCCTCCGCGAGTCGCGGCAAATAAAGAAGAAAACCCCGCAAGTCGCGGGGTTCAGGAATTCAGTTGACAGCTTTATCTTTTTACGCGTTTTTCTTTTTTTTTTTTTTTTTTTATTTTATGTTTTCTGTTTTTAATTTAAATAAACGATTTTAAAATAAAACTTATATTTTTATAAACTAAAATAGAAATAAAGAAACTTTATAAAACTTAAATATTTAACAAAATCTTAAAAATACTAATATTTTTGTTTTTTCTTTTTATATTTTTGAATAATTAAAACGTATTTTTACAAACACGACTTTTAATAAAAGTAACTAAAAATCTTTTTTTTTTTTTTTTTTTTTCTATTAGCGTTGCGCTTCCGGCTTTTAAGATAGATCCCCGGCAGCGGCGCCAAAAATACTTGATGTCGAACGAGGTGTATATAAAATAGTTATTATTTTACTAGGAAAATACTATTAAATACGATACAATTTTACACAAGATATTTATTTATTTATAGAATGGATATACTTAAACCTTGCTACAACACTTATAGGCAGTGTACCTAATCGTACAGTAGTGTAGTTTTTAGTAAGTCCGGTTCGTTCCACAGGGAAATCTTTAAACAAAGCTCAACGCTATATTAGTTTACTTTTATTAAAAATACAAATATATATATAAGTAATATTATTATTATAAAGGGGGTTTTTACCGTTTAATGACCGGTTTGTCGATTTTAAGACTTTAGTCGCAGTTAAAACCTAATGTAAAATATAAAATAAATACAAGACTTAAATTAAAGCGTAAAGTAAATAACGATAATGAAATTGCGAATAATAAAAATGCGATAAAATAAAATTGCGATAATTAAAAAGTACGATAATTAAAAGTGCGATTAAATAACAATAAATAAAAGTGCGATAATTAGAAGTGCAATTAAATATAAAATAAAGGAAATTAAATATGAAATAAAAGAATTATGCTTATTTAAACTTCCGTAATCATGATGTTTGACGTGTTGATTTTAGTTTTATGCCCATGGGTTAATTGTCCTTTGTCCTGGATTATTCAATATGTCCGTCTGGTTTTTGTCCATAACAGTCCATCAGTCATAAATATAAATTGCAAGTGTCCTTGTCAAATTATTATTATACCCGAAGATAAATATTCCAACTAATTGGGGATTCGAATTGTAACAAGGTTTTAATACTTTGTTTAATGAATACACCAGGTTATCGACTGCGTGTAAACCAAGGTTTTACTACTTTGTTAACAATTACACCAATTACCCTTGAATGTAATTTCACCCCTGTTTTGATTATTCTAGTGGCTATTAATCCATTCCCGTGTCCGGTTAAATGAACGATTATTCGTACATATAAATACCCCGCCCATCGTGTCCGATCGAGTGTATATGGTAATTTATAGGGACGCCCAATTGTAAATCTTTATATTAACATTAACAAACTTTCATTTAGTTAAACAAATATAAAGCCCATTAATAGCCCATAGTCTAATTTCCACAAGTGTCGTTCTTTTGTCCAAACCCCAATTATGGTACAAAGCCCAATTACCCAATTTTAGTAATTAGCCCAACATCATGATTACTTCGTTTTAAATAAGCATAATAATAACTTAGCTACGAGACATTAATGTAAAAAGGTTGAACATAACTTACAATGATTAAAAATAGCGTAGCGTTACACGGACAGAATTTCGACTTACACCCTTACAACATTCGCTAACATACCCTTATTATTAGAATTATAATTAAAATTAAAATATAAATTATAAATATAAATATATTTACGTATGAAGAGGAAGAGAAAAAGATGATTAAATTTGATCAGAATTCGGTTGGCTTTATAGCCAGACTTGAAAATTGGGGCTCCGCGACTCGCGGCAAAATGGCCTTAAAACTCCGCGAGTCGCGGAGAGATATTTACAGCTCACACCCTTGGAGTTTCCTGCTGCCGACGGTTTTTATTATATATATATAATATATATATAATTAATATAATTAATTATATATTATATTATATTTATATACATAGTTAACTTGTAATTTTTAGTCCGTTGCGTCGAGCGTTAAGAGTTGACTCTGGTCCCGGTTCCGGATTTTCGAACGTCCTCGCGTACAATTTAATATCTTGTACTTTGCGTTTTGAATCTTGTACTCTTGTGATTTCGAGACGTTTCTTATCAATAATTGGAACCTTTTTGATTGTCTTTTGTACTTTTGAGCTTTTTGGTCGTTTGCGTCTTCAATTCGTCGAATCTGTCTTTTGTCTTCACCTTTTATTATTTAAACGAATATCTCTTGTAAATAGAACAATTGCAACTAAAAGCTTGTCTTTCTTGAGGAATAATGCTATGAAATATATGTTCGTTTTTAGCATTATCATAAGCATTTTTGTTAAGTAGAAGTATTTTGATAAGTGTATTGAAGTCTTTCAAAAGTGTATAAATACATATTAAAACACTACATGTATATACATTTTAACTGAGTCGTTAAGTCATCGTTAGTCGTTACATGTAAGTGTTGTTTTGAAACCTTTAGGTTAACGATCTTGTTAAATGTTGTTAAACCAATGTTTATAATATCAAATGAGATTTTAAATTATTATATTATCATGATATTATCATGTATGAATATCTCTTAATATGATATATATACATTAAATGTCTTTACAACGATAATCGTTACATATATGTCTCGTTTAAAAATCATTAAGTTAGTAGTCTTGTTTTTACATATGTAGTTCATTGTTAATATACTTAATGATATGTTTACTTATCATAGTATCATGTTAACTATATATATATCCATATATATGTCATCATATAGTTTTTACAAGTTTTAACGTTCGTGAATCACCGGTCAACTTGGGTGGTCAATTGTCTATATGAAACATATTTCAATTAATCAAGTCTTAACAAGTTTGATTGCTTAACATGTTGGAAACACTTAATCATGTAAATAACAATTTTATTTAATATATATATAAACATGGAAAATTTCGGGTCACTACACTTATCTCCCTCAATGTAATGTTTAAAATTAGCATTTAGCCCAAAACGCACACCAGTTACCAAACAAAACTCACGTCTACCACACCTAATATTTTAATCAGAAGTCACTCTAAACCACAATTCTTCCGGCTCCTCTTTTAGTTTGCATTCATCTGGTCGAGAAATCTGATTCTGGAGTAAAAAATGGATATAACCAGGGTCGGTGTGCTCACACTTTATATCTAACCAATAACGAAAGCAAGTGTTGTCGAATAGTTTTCTTTGTTGAGTACTTAGTCTACTCCTAAAAAATTTGATTCTATTCATCTTGTTCCGACATGTAATTTTTGCTTCAAAGTAATCCCCATGTACTAAATCCTGTGTCATACTCAAATTGTCAAAACACATATTTTGCTTCAAACAAATGTCATACTCAAATTGTTAAACACATATTTTTGGAAAACGGAAAATTTATGCTACATAAGTTATATTTTTTTCTAATTATGCTTGACGAAAAATTAGCATAGATTCAAACAAAAATTGTAGAACATTCATGTAGAAAAAAGATCAAAAATTGTAGAACATTTATCACAGCATGAAAGTTACGAATAAATACATTTTAGGACTCATATACAAATTCACACACGTTCAACATGAACTACAGTACAAATTCACACACATTCAACATGAACTACAGCACAAATTCACACACATTCAACATCAACTACAGTTAATCTTCTAAACAGTTTCACACACATTCTACATGAACTACAGTTAAACTTCTAAACAAATTCACACACATTCAACATGAACTACAGTACAAAAATAACTTGTATACAAGGTGTTCGATGAAATGATTGACACAAAATATACAAAAAAATCATCAAAAAAATTTAGTAATCTTATAAAAGCACTTATATATCAACAATATGATACATTAAGATGAATACAAAGTTTGACTGTAATGCCTCGGTATCAGACATAGTTGAACGTGTGTGAATTTGTATATGCTAATCGGTATCAGACAAGTTCTATCCTCCAACCGAACGTTGTAATGCTAATGAATTGCACTTTTTGTTTATAGATTTTAGGAAATTAAGTAGTTAAAATGAAATCTGTGTTTTAGGGTTTGGATTTTTGATTTGATTTTTGCAAACTTACTGTTCTGATTCGTGTTTTTTCCCAAAATACTGCTAATGTAAATGATCGCCAAATTTATGAAAAAAGTTCACAATAGGTCGTTGATTTAATATACATGATTCTTTAATAGTCCCTGTAATATTTAGGAAAGTTTCATAAACGTCCCTGTCATATGTTTAAGTTGAAATACGAACAAAAAATTTGAAATTCGAACACTTCTACATTATATGTTCATTCATTAACTTAAGGGTTCTACATTTTAATTTAACATTATTTGTAAAAATATAAAAGGATGAAAACATAGTTGAACGTGTGTGAATTTGTATATGCTAATCGGTATCAGACAAGTTCTATCCTCCAACCGAACGTCGTAATGCTAATGAATTGCACTTTTTGTTTATAGATTTTAGGAAATTAAGTAGTTAAAGCGAAATCTGTGTTTTAGGGTTTGGATTTTTGATTTGATTTTTGCAAACTTACAGTTCTGATTCGTGTTTTCCCCAAAATACTGCTAATGTAAATGATCGCCAAATTTATGAAAAAAAGTTCACAATAGGTCCTTTATTTAATATATATTATTCTTTAATAGTCCCTGTAATATTTAGAAAAGTTTCATAAACGTCCCTGTCATATGTTTAAGTCGAAATACGAACAAAAAATTTGAAATTCGAACACTTCTACATTATATGTTCTACATTCATTAACTTAAGGGTTCTACATTTTAATTTAACATTATTTGTAAAAATATAAAAGGATGAAGACATAGTTGAACGTGTGTGAATTTGTATATGCTAATCGGTATCAGACAAGTTCTATCCTCCAACCGAACGTCGTAATGCTAATGAATTGCACTTTTTGTTTATAGATTTTAGGAATTTAAGTAGTTAAAGCGAAATCTGTGTTTTAGGGTTTAGATTTTTGATTTGATTTTTGCAAACTTACAGTTTTGATTTGTGTTTTCCCCAAAATACTGCTAATGTAAATGATCGCCAAATTTATGAAAAAAGTTCACAATAGGTCCTTGATTTAATATATATGTTTCTTTAATAGTCCCTGTAATATTTAGGAAAGTTTCATAAACGTCCCTGTCATATGTTTAAGTCGAAATACGAACAAAAAATCTGAAATTCGAACACTTCTACATTATATGTTCTACATTCATTAACGTAAGGTTTCTACATTTTAATTTAACATTATTTGTAAAAATATAAAAGGGTGAAAACGGAATAAAAATATAATATGGGGACGATTTAAGTAAAATTCTACGGTTAAAAGTGACGGTCAAAATCATAAAACACAAGATCTACAAAAAGACCCTATTTCTACAAAAACCCCTCTTTCTACAAACCCTAATTAAATTAAATTCAACTTTAATTCAAAATTCATCATCTTGTTTCAACGATTATTCTAATGGCGACAACTAATGAAGTAATTGAAGGCAGTGTGATGAAGCTTACAAAGAAAAATCCATGGAATTACACACCTCCTAGTAACGTAAACCGACCAAAAGAAATCACTCAAAACAAACAAATTCAAGTAAGTTTAAATAATCAAGTTGCTAACACATCAGTTCCAACTCGTGAAAAAACCAAAGGTTATAAACAAATGATAAGTTGTATGGAATCACATCCTTTGAGTTTAGCTTTTTTTGAAGACATTTTGATTATTCCAGAATTTTTAGCAGAGTTTTGGTATACATGTTCACTTAGTGAAGATGGTACAAGTTTTACTGGTACAATATTAGAGGGTAATCGAAGATTTTCAATTGATCAATCTGATATAAGAATTATTTTAGGGCTGCTTGATAGTAGAAGTTTTAATGCAGTTCCTAATAAGAAGGAATATGAACCAATTTTTTCAAAGGTAGGATTTACAAGTCGTCCAGATGGTAGAATTACCACTAAGTGTTTTACAAATAGGTGGAGGTTTCTGGTTGTAACTATTAATAGATGTTTAACATATAAAACTGGAAGTTCTGATATCTTAAACCAGTTTGGGATTTTAGTTTTAAGTTCTTTTATTGATGGGTTAGATATTGACTATGCTAAACTGTATTTTGAAGAGTTTGCTAGGTTACTGAAAGAACCTACTAAGTGCTATCAAGTTCCTTTCATTAGACTTTTGTCATTAATTTTTCAATATAAGTTGGGTAAGAAACAGTATGAGGAGTTTCTTGAATCAAAACATACATGGAGAATTGAATCAATGGACAAATCAGTGTTTCACGATATTGATGACAAGGAGTCTAAATTAACGACGCATATGACTAAATGGCTTAAAAAGAAATATGAAGTACCTGTTGTTGATGATGAAGTAGATCATACTGTCGAAGGAGTAGCGCAAGCGGTATGTAAAAAAACACAGTTTATTATATTTTTATATTCACAATTTACTGTATTATAAAAACTATTGTATAAAAATTTATTCTATGATTCCTAAAAAGAAAAAAAAAATTCTGTCCAGTTGTTGACGATCGATGATGTCAGAGATCAAAGTCAAGACATAATTGTGGTAAATGATGAAATGACAAATGTAGAAGACCATGAAGAAGCTAGTGTGGTCAATGCTGAAAAACAATCAAGTGAACAATTTGTTCACATCCCTGTTAATGAAGAGGATCATTCTGATCCTAATGAAGAGGATGTTTTTTTTTGAAGTTCAAATAAAACCAAATTCAACAAAAAAGAAAAAACCTAATGTTATGACTGTAATCGGTAATTTGGAGAAGAAAGTAGAGACGCTCATTAAAGACGTAAATAATGTGAAAAATGATATAAAAGACGCTACTGATAAGGTTAGAAATTTAAAGGGAAGAGTTGATGAAATTGAGAAAAAGAACAGTGTATCTGAGATTGTTTTGAGAACATCTGTTTCTGGAGTTGAACAAAAAGTTGGAGTTTTGGAGTCCAAGGTGAAAATGATCAATGATGTACATAATAAGGTATTGGATGTTCAGGTTGATATTCTGAATTTAAAAGACAATCTACAGAATGAGAATAAAATAAAGACGATTGATGAGTGTGTTGATGCTACAAAGTATGATCCTATGAAGAAGCTCATTGTATTGGATATAAACGGATTGCTTGCCAAAATTACATTTTGCCAAAATAGCATTAAAAATGAAGATTACAGAACCGGCAACAACTCTAGTAAGTCTTACAAAATCTATTTTTTATTATTTATGTTAAAAAAAATATTTGTCACTTGTCAATTTAATTTAAATAACATTTCAGTGTTTAAAAGACCATACTGCAATGAGTTTTTGAATTTCTGCTTCAACAAGTTCAATGTGGGGATTTGGACATCACGAGAAAGGTAATCATATGATATATAATGTAGTTATATATTATGTTATGTAAATTAAAAGAAACTTACAAATATTTAATGTGAATTATATACAGGCATAATATGGAACTATAGTTGGATATTTGATGAAATACAATAAAAATTGATTCATATTCTGTTGGGTAAGTATATACATCCTGTTTAAAAAGTTTAATGATCAGATTTTTATAATGTAGAACTTGATGTTTTAAATACTGTTTTACATTCTCTTTTATGCTTATTATGTATAAAAAAGTTAACTTTTTACATACTTCATACTATGAGAATGTTTCCTTTTGCAGGATCAAAAAAAATGTTTTAAAATAACAAACAGAAATCACCCAGACAAAGAAAAAAAGGTATTTGTTGTTCAAACCGCTTCATTTGTTGTGGGATAATCATGATAACGAACTTCCATGGAAACCAAGGGAGTATAATGAAACCAACACAGTTCTAGTTGATGTCTCTCCAAAAAAGGCAATACTGAATCCAGTAAGTTGTATTTGTTATGTAATTATTTATTTATTCATTATTAATTTGGAATGTTAAAACTTATATAAAAAATGTCTGATAATTGCAGAAATACACCGCGGTGTTCCCATACCCTTACAACCAGGTTGATAAGCAAGATTATGGTATAGGTAATTGATTATATTGATTTTTATATTTTAAATTAGGTAGATATAATTAAAAAAATATTTTAGAAAACACTTATAAAAATATATAAAAAATTTAAATTCAATAATCTGGACAGGTCCTGGCGGTGATTTTTGCAATTACCTTGATTTGCTGGCAGCAGCCGATACTGTTAACAAATTTATTGAACGTACGAATTTTGGACAGCAACCAATAGACCACAAACATCTTGACTGGGCATTCTATGATAATATAATTAAAGAATACAAAGGAAAGATAAGTGATGTGCAGGAAAAGGTAAATGTCTCTTTTAAAATAACTTTCTTTATTAAGTTTTTTAAAATGTGAATAAATTTTATATGATAATATTATGTAAATTACATTTTAGGTCGTATGTCAGGTTGAACCAAAAGCTATTGACAATTTGTATAAAAGATCAAGAAGCAACTCAACAATAGATGAACAATAACTCTCACCTAGGAAGCGGCATAACAAAGGTGCTCCTTTTAAGGAATTTTATTATCCGGAAGAAAACACTCTTGGTTCTGGTTGTGAATCTGTTTTCATACAACAACAAGACTTTGAATTATTGAAACCTCGAAGTTCTTTAAATGACACAATTGTTGACTTCTATCTCTTTTATGTCTATCTTGATCTTGAACTCAAAAACTATTACTAATTAGCATTGGACATTTATATTAAAATTACTTGCAGGTATTTGAAGAATAAACTAAAAGCTGAAGATGTGCAAAAATTCCACGTATTTAACAGTCATTTCTTCATGAAACTTATTGGACAAAACTGCAAAAATCTTAAAAATTTTGAAGTACATGAAGGTTATAAACGTGTGAAAAATTGGACGAAAAAACTGAAGCTTTTTTGAGAAGGACTTCATCATTATTCCTGTAGTGTTCAAGTAAGTATATCAAAATAAGTACTATATATTATCTTAATTTTAAAAAATGTTACTAATTTGAAAAATATTTTGTTGCTACAATAATCATTGGAGTATTGTTGTCGTTTGTCATCTAACACAACTTAAATATGGTCAATTTGTTAATGATTCGTTGAAAGTTCCGTGTATTTTGCATATGGATCCTCTGAAAGGATCTCAACTGGAAGTTGGAGGAATTGTTAAAAGGTATTGATTATATTAGTTTTTAAAAACTTAATGATAAAGTAATTCTATTATTTTTTCTAACTTTTGAATATGAAAAATAAAGTTTTCTACTTGAAGAATGGATGCAAAGAAATAGTTTAGTTTCTGAAGATGATATGTCTAAGAAGTTAAAAGTATTGAAAGTGTTTACACCAGAGGTATGAATTTTATTTAATTATTTATTAATATATGAATACAAATTGAAATTTGCATCCATTGATAAATGCTTTATTTTTTGACAGTTACCTCAGTAAGCTAATTTGCATGATTGTGCTTTGTTCATTCTTCATTATGTGGAACTTTTTTTGAATCAATCCCCTTTAGAAATCAACGAATCAACATTTGCTCATCAAGCTGACAGTGCAGGATTTGTAAGTATTTTTTATTAATGATTATTCATACTGAAATTGATTGAATTGTAATTATTTTATTTATAATAAATTCAATTTTTTTCCAGCTAAGTAGGAGCTGGTTTAAAGATCAAGATGCAGTTGAAAAGAGATTGTTTATTCAAAACTTAATATGTGAATTTCAGAAGACTTATGTAAAATAAAATGGAGAAGAATATTGTTGAAACATGTAAAATAAATGCACATTATGTCAGTGAGTACGTTGTTTCCTTACTCGGATGTTATAGACTAGTGGTGATATTTATATGTTATAGACTAGGGTTCCTTACTCGGTTTAGGGTTCCTGCTACTGCACTTAAATGGTTACATATTGAGTAGTTTGTCTTACTCAGGTCAAACTTGTATTTCTAATGATATTTATATGTTGCAGGGGTGATGATTTAATGAGATGATATTTATATGTTGCAGGGGTGATTCAAGGGTGGTTTGTTATGATTATTAGAAGTTTAGGGTTTTAGGTTTGAAACAGATGTGGTATTTTAGGGTTTAGAGTGATGGTTGACCAGGTTGGACTTAAAAAGTCAAAGGGTTTTTTGGTTGTTTGAATGGTGTACTAAGTTTGTTTTATGATATGTAATGATATGCATATTGCAGTTTAGTCAAAGGATCATTTAAATCTACAAATGTTGACCAGGTTGGAATTTTGGTCAATTTTACAGGATTTATGGTGCTTGTAAAGAATTATTAAGATTTTAAGTGTATAAGTGGTATTGGAAGCTTGTAGCCCATTTTATTATGCTTACTATGGTTTCATCTCAACCAAAGTATGGTTTTGGTGCATTTCTTGGTTTTTTGTTTATGATATTATCTCAACGGTATGCAAATGGGGATTTTATGCTTTTTTGTAATGCAGGGACTTACAGTGTAAATATGCTACAGGTTCAAATGTTTTTTGCATTTTCAGTCCTTTGTTAGTTAATATAGTTTGGAGACTAACATAGTTACTCCTTGTATAGTTGCATACCGTTGAAAACCACAAAAATCGTTCGTGTTAAAAAAATCATTCTTAACCCTAATTGTAAACCCAAACACCTTAAATCTAAACCTTAAAACCCTAAACATAAAACAATATCTTCTATATATAAAACAACATGTTCTACATATAAAATCTACATATAAATGTATATTTTACATTTAAATGTAGATTTACATGCTGCTTTATATTAAATGTAGAACTCATATAAAATTTCTAGAATCAGACGTCAGTGTTAGTTCATCACTGGGTGGGGTCATCTTAGTTTGGGGTATGATGATTGGTGGTTTAGGGTTCCTGCTACTGCACTTAAATCGTTACATATTTAGTAGTTTGTCTTACTCAGGTCAAACTTGTATTTCTAATGATATTTATATGTTGCAGGGGTGATGATTTTATGAGATGATACTTATATTTTGCAGGGGTGATTCAACGGTGGTTTGTTATGATTATTAGAAGTTTAGGGTTTTAGGCTTGAAACAGATGTGGTATTTTAGGGTTTAGACTGATGGTTGACCAGGTTGGACTTAAAATGTCAAAGGGTTTTTTGTTTGTTTGAATGGTGTACTAAGTTTGTTTTATGATATGTAATGATATGCATATTGCAGTTTGGTCAAAGGATCATTTAAATCTACAAATGTTGACCAGGTTGGACTTTTGGTCAATTTTACAGGATTTATGGAGCTTGTAAAGGATTATTAAGATTTTAAGTGATCCTTGATGATTAAGTGTATATGTGATATTGTAAAGCTTGTAGCCCATTTAATTATGCTTACTCTGGTTTTATCTCAACCAAAGTATGGTTTGCTGAATTTCATGGTATTTTGTTTATGGTATTATCTCAACGGTATGCAAATTGGGATTTTATGCTTTTTTGTAATGCAGGGACTTACAGTGTAAATATGCTACAGGTTCAAAAGTTTTTTGCATTTTCAGTCCTTTATTAGTTAATATAGTTTGGAGACTGACATAGTTAGTCCTTGTATAGTTGCATACCGGTGAACATGAAACGACCCGTCCATATTACTATAAATGCAGTACGTTATTCATTGGTCCCATAGCGAGGTATTTGACCTCTATATGATACGTTTTAGAAAAATATTGCATTCGTTTCATAAAAAGCACACCATTATTATACATAATGCATGTTTTAAATAATTGGGCGATTATTTAAGGAATAATTCCCATAATACATCGGTTTTTAAATACTACACACTTGACATAACAGTCAAATATAATACATGACAAAGGTTTTATTGAATGCAACATTTCATTTAAACAAAAGCATGAGACTCCATGCACAGCTTGCTCAGATAATGCAACAGCGGAAGACTTTCTTAAGGACCTAAGAATAAACATGCTTAAACAGTCAACACAAAGGTTGGTGAGATATATAGGTTTAGCATCGATATAAATATAGACCACAAGATTTCATAGTTATAAATATATGTACACTCGCAAGTGTATAAAAGTATTCTATAAGTTGTTGAGCGCTTTGGTAACCATACTTAACTATTAATGTAGCATATTCTCTTTATTACGAAATCTCCCTACACTGTACCAAGTGTAGTAAAAACGAAGTACTATACAACCGTTTACGATACTAGAGCGACTAGCCCTGTTGGGGTTGTCAAAACCGATAGATCTATCAATAAGATTCCCGTATACATGTTCTTACAATATGTAAATATTAGTTACCAAGCTATTAGGGAAGATATGCAAAGTGGTACAACTCAACGTAGAATATATTTTAAGTACTTGTGTCTTTGGCGTAAAACATAAAATGCATGTATTCTCATCCCAAAATATTTGTAGAGTTTTAAAATGGGACTATATACTCACGGTAGTAAAAGTATATTAATAACAAGTTTTCAACTTATTAAAAATATGGCCGTCGTCCTTGGATTCACGAACCTATAACAATAATAACGATTCAGATAATAATACGACATATGAATAAAATAAAGCAAGTTCATAGAATACTTATATAATAATTTTTAACATTTTATGTTAGTAGTCCATTGTTAGTAGTCCTTTATTAATAGTCTAAAATAATCCGAAAAGTCCAACAGTCCAATAATATGTATATATATATATATATATATATATATATATATATATATATATATATATATATATATATATATATATATATATATAATCTAAGAATTACCCCACGACGTATTGTATACGTATTGTCTTTGCATCAACCCAGAGACGTATTGTATACGTATTGTCTTAGAATTAACTAAGACGTATTGTGTATGTATTGTCTTAGGATTTATCAAAATGTATTGTATACTTATTGTGTTAGGACGTACCAGGAATATTATTATACATATATACAATCACAGAATTAACCAAGATTATAATATTTTGTTATACTATTGATAACATGTCCAAATATATATAGGATATAGGAAATGTTAACAAGGATATGGTTAATATAGTTTTTATAATATAAATTTCGTCCATACAACGTTAATTTTAGCAGATTTTGTTTTACTCGCCAAATATTCATTACAACTCCGTTTAAAGTGAATCAAATTGCTATGGATTTCTTAAGAAGTAAATTTTACAAAAACAATTCAAAAAGTTCATCCCAAGTAGTAATTGTTAGAGCTTTACCCTCTTTTTGTGTCGGTGGACAGATTTGGAAAAATTTCGGCATCCACCCAATATATGATTTTTGATAAAATACTTCCATTTTGTCTAAAATCATGAAAAAAATACTGGAAGTCTTATTTACATATATTAACATATTTCAAAAGTCTTAGCCTCGAACTCAAAGTCTAAGATAGGTTTTTAATTCCCAACCCAAAACAGCCCGCTTTTTACCGAATGGAGATTAAAGGATATATGTTAAGTTTCAAGGTGTTCTTCATATGTACAAGTTATAAGTTCTTATATTAACTTAATATAATATCATAATACATATAAATAAGTATTATTAGAGTTAATTTAGAAAGATTAGATTAGTTTTTCAAACAAGCTTGGTGTTCACCAAAACAAGTTCTAGTTTTTACAAGTTTTATAAGTATAATAATATAGCAACTATACAAGGAATTGAACAAGGATTTTGAGAATTATTTTACCTTGATTATGAAGAGCAAAGTTGCTGAGATTAAAGTATAATATGAGAGCATTCAAGTGTGTATTTTTAGTTTAAGAAAATGTGGAGTAAAAATGAGTTAAAATGGTCCTTATTTATAAGCTTATAATTTTGGCTTTTAGTGAAAATATCTAAGATAAGTTAAATTGTATTAAGTCATGCATGACATATTAAATTGATTAGGCCATGGATGACATATTACACAAATAATTGCAGATTTCTATTGGTATATACCAATAGTAAATACTTCTAAAAGCTGTGTATAATATGGGTAAAAATACCGTATGAATGCGAGTAGAATTCTTTGAGGAAATTGAACGGAAATACGAGTATAGCTATCCTTTATATGTATTGGTATATTATAAAGTGTATTCAATGCTTGTAAGGATGTATTTACACTCGTAATACATTATATGTAAATACATTTTAACATAAGTTAATTACGTCGTTTAAATAGTAATATATATATATATATATATATATATATATATATATATATATATATATATATATATATATATATATATATTGTTTGAAAACTCTTTAAATTAGTAGTATGAAAATATATATATAATACTTTGTTAATATACTTAATGAGATATTTAATTATCATATTTTCAAGTTAAATATATATAAATCCATATATATACACAATAATTAAATAATTAAACAATTAAATCAAGTTATGACGTTCGTGAATCGTCGGAATAAAAGGGTGACCAAAAGCTTGTGTAAAACTCTTTTCGGAGGTTCAAGATTTATTAAAATTCATTGCTTATCAAGTCAGAATTATATAAAGATTAAGTTTAAATTTGGTTTGAAATTTTCGGGTCGTCACAGTACCTACCCATTAATGAAATTTCGTCCCGAAATTTGATCGAGGTCGTCATGGCTAACAATAAGAATGTTATTATGACGAATATAAGTTGATTCATATGGTTTTATCATGATTGAGAAATATGGATAAAATAATTCGATTACTCGAAACGTATGAGTGAAGCTATCGTAAAAGAGTGAAATGAGAAAATAAGGATTCGTCTTATCTTTTGACGCCTTCTTCGGATTAAAGAAAATCTTTGTAATCTATATAAGATTTGATTCTTCGGCGATTAAGAAAATTATGATCCTCTTCGATTTAATGCAATAATCTGTCTCGATTTCTCTGTCGGATATTTTACTATAAATCAACCTCCTACGTTTCCTTATTTCCACATTTCCCATCTTTTATACTTTCTTCCTTTCTTCGTACTTCTAAAACATTCGTCAATATGCTCCATCCAGTTTTAATTCTTGATATATTCTTAACTATCACATCTGTCATTCTTCTTTTTCATCTTCCACCGGAGAAATCCGTTAATTTCTACTATGCTCTTGGGTTTTTAGTGTTCTTAGTTTTCCCGTATCTTTATATTGCTATACGCATCGATATACACGGTTTGTAATTTCTGCGTTGTCTTCGTGCTTATATTTTTCTTTATATTTTTGAGTTTCATGCTTCTGTCTTCTTTTCCCGACTTTAAGTCAAGCGAATAATGGTCTAGAATTCATAGATATGAAATTCAGAATGAACATAGCTAATGCTCTAAGAGAGAAATTGTAATAGCACAATCTGACCTGTGAAATTACCAGAATCTAAAGGAAAAGATAGAACTATCAATAGAAAATGTCTTGATATGTTTAGAGATTAGATTGAATGTAAGAGTCATGTAACATGACACATGATGACGTTATGATCTGTGAATCATTACGTTCCATTTAGAAACTCAGCATGACTTACTTTAATATAATCACGTTGATCAAGTGTCATTATATTATATTAACTCATGCTTCAGTTCCTAACACTACTTCAAAACATTCATATTTTAAACTCGAAGGTTCCGGAATTTAGAAACTAAAATAGTTTCTTTTATGATGTAACATAGATAGCGCGAAAAGATGAATTATTTCAGATAAGAATAGTTATGAAAATATCTTCAGAAATATGGAGGATATTTGTAATGAAAAATATGATGATATATGATGATATCTTAGAATATCTAAGATCAGAGGATGATGAAGAATATTGTCCGCAAGAGTTGAGAGTAAGGAGCAAGGTATTCGCTAAAGACTTCAGCAGACACTGAATCATTTGGATTCTTTGAAGGCAGATTTAGTCTTTGTGATTTGTCCACAGCCTCCTTCATGGTTTGCTCAATCCGTTTTCCAATTCCAAACCTTCTCTTTTTCTGAGCTTTGCTAACACACTATTCTTTATCATTAAACTTTTGACTGTTACGGTTGTCTACAATTTCTGCTGCTTCATTCAGCTTTTTCAAAATTCAGGGTATTGATTCGTAGATTGGGTGCTTTTCAGAAATTCAGAATTGAAGATCAAAATTTCCAGGAGTTACACATTATATGTATACATATAATTGAAGTGAAAACGCTGCGAGATTTGAGATTGATGATTGATGATTCCCGATAATTGGTATGACAATTATTGTTACAGGATGTAGGTGAGTACATGATGGGGTTTCATGAATAATATAGATATTTTTCAGAGAGACTAAAGCCGAAGTTGCTGGTACATCTGGTGATAATATAGTGGAATATAAAAGGTGCTCTGGTAACGATGGCGAAAGGGCAACGTATATATTGAGGTTATAATATGGCTAATCCGATTGAAAAGTTGAAGTTGACTTGCTGGAGCCGTGACAAAATTGGCTACTTTGAAAAGGAATTGCAAGGTTATTTTCGGCAACAACAATGCTAATGGCTCACGGATTTGTGTTAAACTTCTACTTAGGTTTCGGGAGTTTTACAGATGCATGGTTGTGGATAACATTTGGTTGGATCATCATCTCGATTGTTTCTTAATTGAGGTGTTTTCAAGAATCATGAAGGGTTTGAATGTAGATTGCAATGAATTTTTGGAATAACACAAAAATTGTTTTATGAGTTTAATGAATAGAAGTGATGTTTTAGCACAGTTTTGAAGTCAAAGTATAGCTTTGAAAGATGTAGAGATTTAAGAGTGCTGTCTCCCATTGAGTCTTGACTTGGATTCTGATTTGTCAAAATTAGAATATGAAATTGAATTTGGATGAGAACGGTTGTTTTGATTTCTATGAAAGAATGTATATCGTTGTGAAAGTAGTGAGTATAGTTAATGATTGTTGAATCAGATTCCAAGAATGTAATATATTAATTGTGAATTTATATATCTCTCGGGTATTACCTACCCGTTAAAAGTTTCATAAGTAATATTTTGGTACAGGAGAATTTTTATTACAGTCTTTATGAAAATATATGTATATTTTCTTCAGATGTAATACAGATTTGATGAGTTAATATTAAATTAAGCTCATTCGATTTTCGGCTGGAATTAGAAATGAATAATCTCTAAAACAATAGAGATTACATAATCTTCGCGGAGTATTTCACTAATGTAATCAATATTTTATTATTTATTCTTATTGACATTCCATGGTGACGGATGTTGATGCTTGTGAATTCTTGCGAAATTCGTAAGATATGAATGATGTTTTCTAGAAAGCTTCAAGTATATCTAAGTGTAAAATCAAACATGTAATTGAATAATACACTTAGTTTATTATGAAACGGAATTCATGGAGTTGAAACAGAGGTCGTAGTTAACGATGGTTACGTTGTTAAGGAAGGATGTACATCATAGCATATTAGTAATATGAATTTAACCGAGTAGTATCTACCCTTATTTAATTCATACATAATAGCTTAGTACTGAAAGATATATTTTGATCTCAAAATTAATATATATATATAAAATATACATATAATTTCTTCAGGGGAAATGAGTTAATACTTCATAACTCATTGATACAATATACGCATTGTTGATTTGTGATGATGTTGATGATTATGGAATTAGCGGAGCTCGTAGTGCTACAGGTTTTGCCGGTGTTGGTGATACTGATGGTGATCCACGTGGTACTACCGGTGGTGCTTGTATAACAAGTCTAACTTGTAAACCACGCACCATTCTTGTCAGGGTTTCTACTCTTACTTCTATCATTTCGGTCCACTCATCTGATTTATGGTAAGGTTGGAAGAGATAATAAGACTTTAGAGATTACATAATCGCAGCAGAATTTTTCTCCAATGAAGTTATGAATCAATACTTAATCGTTGATTTTTATTAGTACTCCTTGGTATATATGGTGCGTATGACGTTGATGCTCGAGGTACAGATTGTGACGTTGAGGTGTGGGATGCGGATGTTGTTGTTGATGGTGGTAATGGTACTGTTGATGTTGCTGATGGCGGTACTGTTGATGCTGGTGATGCTGCTGGTGCTTGTAACCTTTGTACCATATTCTCCAAAGCCACTACCCGAGTGCGAAGCTCGTTGACTTCTTCTATTACACTGGGATGATTTTCGGTTCGGACGAGCGGATGAATAAGATCTAGAATGTGAGATAGTATATAATTGTGCCGAGATACTCTGGAAATGAGAGAGAAAATGGTGTTTCGGACAGGTTCGCCGGTAAGTGCTTCAGGTTCTTCACCAAGAGGGAAATGTGGTGGATGGAAGGGATCACCTTCTTCTTGTCTCTAATGATTAAGTAGACTGCGAACCCATCCCCAATTCATCCAGAGCAGATGATGGCTAATTGGTTGATCCATTCCAGTCACACTGGTTTCAGAGCTCGAGTGAAACTCCATATCGGAATCCGAGGGACTTGAACTAGTGGTGAGTTCTATTTCGTACGCTTGAATAAAGGATTTTTTGATATGAAATGATTTCCGGCTATCGGATGGTATTCTAATTACATAGAATATTTATATATATAGAACAAAAGATTTCGTAGATTACGGAGAAATTTACGGAATATGTCAGACAAAGTTTACAGTAACAGATACGCTAAGATATGATTTAGCAGATATACTAAGATATGAATTTTGTCTATACACTATCTATGCAATAATTGCAGTAAGACACGTCAAGACTTAAGATGATAAACAGGTAATTTCCGACAAGAAATGATAAGCAAAACTTTTTACATGCAGTTAAGGTCGAAGTCCAGACTCACTAATGCATCTTAATAACTATCTGTTAGAAACACTAATGCAAGACATGGTTCGCTAAGACCACCGCTCTGATACCAACTGAAAAGACCCGTCCATATTACTATAAACGCAGTACGTTATTCATTGGTCCCATAGCGAGGTATTTGACCTCTATATGATACATTTTATAAAAATATTGCATTCGTTTCATAAAAAGCACACCATTATTATACATAATGCATGTTTTAAACAATTGGGCGATTATTTAAGGAATAATTCCCATAATACATCGGTTTTCAAATACTATACACTTGACATAACAGTCAAATATAATACATGATAAAGGTTTTATTGAATGCAACATTTCATTTAAACACAAGCATGAGACTCCATGCACAGCTTGCTCAGATAATGCAACAGCGGAAGACTTTCTTAAGGACCTGAGAATAAACATACTTACACAGTCAACATAAAGGTTGGTGAAATATATAGGTTTAGCATCGATAAAAATATAGACCACAAGATTTCATAGTTATAAATATATGTACACTCGTAAGTGTATAAAAGTATTCTATAAGTTGTTGAGCGCTTTGGTAACCATTCCTTAACTATTAATGTAGCATATTCCCTTTATTATGAAATCTCCCTACACTATACCAAGTGTAGTAAAAATGAAGTACTATGCAACCGTTTACGATACTAGAGCGACTAGCCCGGTTGGGGTTGTCAAACCCGATAGATCTATCAATAGGATTCGCGTATACATGTTCTTACAACATGTAAATATTAGTTACCAAGCTATTAGGGAAGATATGCAAAGTGGTACAACTCAACGTAGAATATATTTTAAGTACTTGTGTCTATGGCGTAAAACATAAAATGCATGTATTCTCATCCCAAAATATTTGTAGAGTTTAAAAATAGGACTATATACTCACGGTAGTAAAAGTATATTAATAATAAGTTTTCAACTTATTAAAAATATGGCCGTCGTCCTTGGATTCATGAACCTATAACAATAATAACGATTCAGATAGTAATACGACATATGAATAAAATAAAGCAAGTTCATATAATACTTATATAATAATTTTTAACATTTTATGTTAGTAGTCCATTGTTAGTAGTCCAAAATAGTCCGAAAAGTTTAAAAGTTATATATATATATATATATATATATATATATATATATAAAATCTTAGAATTACCCCACGACGTATTGTATACGTATTGTCTTTGCATCAACCCAGAGACGTATTTTATACGTATTGTCTTAGAATTAACTAAGACATATTGTGTACGTATTGTCTTAGGATTTATCAAAACGTATTGTATACTTATTGTGTTAGAACGTACCAAAAATATTATTATACATATATACAATCACAGAATTAACCAAGATTATAATATTTTGTTATACTACTGATAACATGTTCAAATATATATAGGATATAGGAAAAGTTAACAAGGATATGGTTAATATAGTTTTTATAATATAAATTTCGTCCATACAATGTTAATTTTAGCAGATTTTGTTTTGCTCGCCAAATATTCATTATAACTCCGTTTAAAGTGAATCAAATTGCTATGGATTCCTTAAGAAGTAAATTTTACAAAACCAATTCGAAAAGTTCATCCCAAGTAGTAATTTTTAGAGCTTTACCCTCTTTTTGTGTCGGTGGACAGATTCGAAAAAATCCCGGCATCCACCCAATATATGATTTTTGATAAAATACTTCCACTTTGTCTAAAATCATGAAAAAAAATACTGGAAGTCTTATTTACATATATTAACATATTTCAAAGTCTTAGCCTCAAACTCAAAGTCTAAGATAGGTTTTTAATTCCCAACCCAAAACAGCCCGCTTTTTACCGAATGGAGATTAAAGGATATATATTAAGTTTCAAGGTGTTATTCATATGTACAAGTTATAAGTTCTTATATTAACTTAATGTAACATCATAATACATATAAATAAGTGTTATTAGAGTTAAGTTAGAAAGATTAGATTAGTTTTTCAAACAAGCTTAGTGTTCACCAAAACAAGTTCTAGTTTTTACAAGTTTTATAAGTATAATAAGATAGCAACTATACAAGGAATTGAACAAGGTTTTTGAGAAGTATTTTACCTTGATTATGAAGAGCAAAGTTGCCGAGATTAAAGTATGATATGAGAGCATTCAAGTGTGTGTTTTTAGTTTAAGAAAATGTGAAGTAAAAATGGTCCTTATTTATAAGCTTATAATTTTGGCTTTTAGTGAAAATATATAAGATAAGTTAAATTGTATTAAGTCATGCATGACATATTAAATTGATTAGGTTATGGATGACATATTACACAAATAATTGCAGATTTCTATTGGTATATACCAATAGTAAATACTTCTAGAAGCTGTGTATAATAGAGTAAAAATACCGTATGAATGCGAGTAGAATTCTTTGAGGAAATTGAACGGAAATATGAGTATAGCTATCCTTTATATGTATTGGTATATTATAAAGTATATTCAATGCTTGTAAGGATGTATTTACACTCGTAATACATTATATGTAAATACATTTTAACATAAGTTAATTACGTCGTTTAAATAGTAATATATATGTTGTTTGAAAACTCTTTAAATTAGTAGTATGAAAATATATATATAATACTTTGTTAATATACTTAATGAGATATTTAATTATCATATTTTCAAGTTAAATATATATAAATCCATATATATACATAATAATTAAACAATTAAACAATTAAATCAAGTTATGACGTTCGTGAATCGTCGGAATAAAAGGGTGACCAAAAGCTTGTGTAAAACTCTTTTTGGAGGTTCAAGATTTATTAAAATTCATTTCTTATCAAGTCAGAATTATATAAAGATTAAGTTTAAATTTGGTCGGAAATTTCCGGGTCGTCACAGAACACCAAAAAAATCGTTCGTGTTAAAAAAAAATCATTCTTAACCCTAACTGTAAACCCAAACACCTTAAGTCTAAACCTTAAAACCCTAAATATTTTCAATAAACTTTTTTTTATTGAAAATTGATGTAAAACAGCATCTTCTACATGTAAAACAGCATCTTCTACATGTAAACATCAACTTCTACATATAAAACAGCATCTTCTACATGTAAAACAACATCTTCTACATATAAAATCTACATATAAATGTAGATTTTACATCTAAAATTGTAGAAGATATTTTTTGTTTGTCCTTCTAATTATTTGTTCTAATTTCAATTTATTGTTCGAATTAGTAATTTGTTCGAATATAATAAATTGTTCTAATATAATAAATATTTTTTATGTAAATGTAGAACACTTCAATGGAGAAAACCATAATTAGATGGATTTTTAATTTGTTCTAATTTAATTTGACCAGCGTTCACCAAACTTATGATGGATTTTTTAGTAGATTTTTTGACCATTGATCTGTTTACAATTTATGTTATTGCCAAACTTATAATGACAAAATTTGTAGAACCGTTCAAATATCACCAAAACTACAGACAAATTTATAAAAATGCAAAAAACTGTTTGTTTAAAAAACTCATTCTTATCCCTAACTCAAAAATCTAAACACTAAACCAAAAAATCTAAGAACTAAAAAATCTAAGACCTAAAAAATCTTAAATATAAACCTTAAACCATAACCATTTTTTTCTAATAACAAGATAACATAAAAAAATACATTTTCAATTTTTTTTTTCTTATGCATGTTTTTTCAGCCTTGCCTCGATATTACACAATGTATCGTTTGGGAATTCTTCTTGAAAGGCAAGTGTAATATCATCAAATCTTTGAAGAATGTCAGGTGTCTTCAAACGTAGGATGTTGTGTTTTGAATTTAGAATTTTGGCTAGATATTTTCATCTAAAATTATTAAGTTGTTGCTTTTACAAATCTCCTTCTTTCTTGAATCCACAAGACCATCTCCACATTGCAGTTCCCATAAACGTCTCCATATGCCGCATCATAAAAATTCCACAATCAATTGAATTGTTTTTTGTTCTCCATGGCATCCTCATTCTCTCGAAATTTTGGAATAAAATTTGTTTGGAGTTTGGATGTTTATTTGCAGCACAATAAAGCATTAAACCCTCCATCTGTGATAATTCAAAAAGAAAACAAATATATAAAGTATATTTTTCATATAATAAAAAATAAACCAAATATTTAAAATCATTTAATACAAGTTAGTAGTATATATCGGTCAAACGTAGTCAATTTTGTTCGGTCAAAGTTGTTTATAATAAGTCAAAATCAGTAAAACACAATCAAAATTGGACAGACATTCAATTTTTGGTCAACTTGGTAAATAACTAAGTACTCATCTAAATTTTCCGAGTTTTAAACATAGTTTTTAAAAGTACTAACTATATAAAAAATTTTAGACAATGATTTCCTTACCAAATATTCAGTTACATATCTGTAAACGTCTTCCCATCCTTCTTCATGAAAAACATTATCAATAACATAACATTTTGATGTCCGCAAATTGAAGCATGTCAAGTAATAATGACTGTTTAGCAAAATAGGGAAAAGTACCTGAAAAATATAAATCAATGACTATTATTCGAAACATAAAAAGTTAAATTATATTTAAGTAGTTAAAAAAGTATAAAACTTACAACATCAATTTCTGCAATTGAAATCGAAAACTTTGTAATCCATTCATCCATTTCTTTCTTAAAGTATGGCAGATAATCAACAAAGTTCGTTGGATCATTAAATAAGTTGAAGATTTCATCGGTCTGTATCAATCATTTTATAATTTTTTTTTTAATAATTTTAATCAAATTATTATAATTCTATTAACTATATAACTATTCTTTATAATGTAAAACTTACTACAAATCGTGTGTGACACATTAGTCTTTTTGGAGAAGTTTTTTTGGCCATTTCCTTGAAATTCAAAATCGATACCCATGCCTGAATTACGCCGACGTGAACATTTGAGTTTGACATCATACTTTTCATTAGAACAGCACTTACTTCCACTTCATTTTTGCTCATGAAAACAAATTCACTGAAAATAAAAATTAATTAAATTATAAATTAATAATTAATTTTTATAGATTTTTTTTACAGTAATGAATACTTACTGTGGGATTATTCCCCGAAAACATTGCCGATGCCAATTTAATTTCAAACTCTGTTAGTTTGCTGTTAATATCCACGATTGTACTAGTATCATCAGGAATATGGATAAGTTTTGTTGTCTTTGGTTGACTTTTTTTTTCTGCAAACAAATCGTCTAATCTCTTTTCATGACATTCTGTTCCAGCTTCAACTTTCTTTTTCAAACCTTCACTAACAATGGGTATAGGAAACAATTGTGCATCTTCAATAAATTTAGTAACATATTCTTTGTCACTTTTATATCTCAATGACAAAGTTTGCTCTCCCATTCTTCTCTTTCCTTTGATAATTCAAAACCACTGAAAGAGGGTGATACTCTTATCTCTTTATCTTTTATAACCCCATCAAAAATGTCAGCTGTAATTTTTGTTGATATTCCAACTTTTTCAATTTTTGGCAATGGTAACAAAATAATTTCTTCTGCAAACTTTGTTGTTCATGATATTTTTCACAAACTTCATCTGCGAATTTTCCTATTTCTTCATATATACTATCTGTTGGAGAAGGTAATTCTTCCTCAATATCATTCGGCGACTCAATTGCTCTATCCTCATTATTTCTCTCCACGTCTTTTCTTGCTAGCATCATATCTAACTTTCTTTTTTTTTTTATCAAGAACATCTGTTATCGTTGAAGACCTAATTTCTTCAATTACTGCATACACATTTTCATTATCCCCATGTTTCATGAGTGTCTTCTCAATCTCGTTTATTAGATCATCATGCTTTTGAACAGTCATATCATATAATTTTTGGATATGAAGACAATCGAACTGGATTAAAAGTAATATAAAACGAATTTATATTTTTTTCAAAAAATTAATAAAATCAAAACTTTTTTTATTAATTAAATAAAAATAGAAAGTATGTACCTCAGATGTATCTTCATATAACTCATGATTTGTATTTCTTTGTTCTTCATTTCTTTCTTGTTCTTCTTCTTGTTCCACTTCAACCATTTCTTCTTCTCCATCTTCGTTATCATCATCTTCTACAGTTGCATTTTTTTTTTAGATTTATTTTTCATAATAGGTAATAGTTACAATTTAATTATATTATCATAATTAATTTTAGATTATAACATACCTTGTTGGTCTTCTTGTATGTAAGAGCTAGAAGCAGGTGGGCTATATAATACAATTTGTTTTTTTATTTTTTATGAAGTTTAATATTGTTTCATTACCAAACCCACCATTTTTGTATTCGTCATCTTCTCTTTCAATCAACATTTGAGTTGTCCATTTTAACATTTCTGGTTTTGTACACTTCGAATCTTCATACAACTTTGATGTCTTACTAACATACCATAGCTGTCATAATTTAAAAAGTAAAAAATTAGAATCTTTCTAGTAGGAACATTGATACAATTTGTTAGAAGTGAAAATATAAAACAATAAATAGTTACATACCACCAAAAATGTAAGAGGACCGGTATACCAACTGTTAGATGCATCCATTTACCAATTGTCCTTACTTCTTCTAAGGCAGTCAATCACATACTCACTCCAATCCATATTGGCAACATCATCCAATTTTGATATTGACGAAATAAATCTTTGATTTACAGTTGAATTAGAATTGCCTTCAGCCATAATAGTCGTAATCATTATCAACATCTCAAGTTTAAACCTATCACCTCCTTTTTTGAGATTCAAAATTGATTCTTGTAATTTGCCAATATATATTCATTGAATACCCTTTTGATAACAATCTGCGTAATCATTCCTAAAGTTATTCAATAAATCATTTGTTGACTTTCCTAATCGTTGTACTGCATTTACAACTTTACCTCCAATTGGAAAACCAAGAATTTCATTAGCATCCTCTTTGGTAACCTTTAATTCAACATGATCTAAATCAAGATTCAAACTTTTTGCATCAAACTTGTCAACTAACCACAATGACAATTTCCCTGGAAGTGATTTAATCTTAAAATCTAATAAGCTCTCAAATCCCATACTTATTAAATCCATTTTTTGATCATTACTTAAATTTCTAAATGTATTATACAATACAGTAGGACTTTGCCTATGTACTATATTTTCCACTTGTTTTTGTTTTTTTTCCTTAATAATTTTTCCTTTAAACTTCTTAGATAATCTTTCATTAAATGTCACTCTAAAACGTAGTTCCACATTTTTTTTTATTATCTCTGCATTCTTTTGTATCCATTCGATCAGTGTCTGCAAATATAACAAACATTTTATATTAGATCCATTAGAGATAAAACTACTTTCCTAAACATATTTTTACAATTTTTTAGATTCTTTTTATTAGATGCAAGTTAATGCATCTTTAAATATGAGTCTTAATTGTACTTTATCACAATAGATGCAAGATTTAAAAATTTCAGATAACAGGACTTTCATAAACATATCACAATTTTTTCATATGGATTAGATACAAGTTAACAGGAATATATTTTCAGATGCAAGTTAATGCATCTTTAAATATGAGTATTAAGTGTACTAACATAACTACATGTGTAACATAATAGATGCAAGATAAAAAAATTTAAGATAATAGTACTTCCCTAAACAAATTTAAGATAACATAGTTTATTTTAAGATGCATTAGATGCAAGTTATTGCATATTTTTGCTGGCTGAATTTTATAGGCTATTTATCAGATGCAAGTTAATGCATCTATACTTTCATAACTAAATACATATCATAGCAGATGTTAGATGCATGATGTTGGAAATTCATGTTGTTCTACATGTAACTTTTTGTTAAGTGTTTTCTACATGATGTTTTACACATAATGTTTTACACATAATATATTTTCAGATGCAAGTTAAAGCATCTTTAAATATGAGTATTAAGTGTACTAACATAACTACATGTGTAACATAATAGATGCAAGATAAACAAATTTAAGATAACAGTACTTCCCTAAACAAATTTAAGATAACATAGTTTTTTTTAAGATGCATTAGATGCAAGTTATTGCATATTTTTGCAGGCTGAATTTTATAGACTATTTATCAGATGCAAGTTAATGCATCTATACTTTCATAACTAAATACATATCATAGCAGATGTAAGATGCATGATGTTGGAAATTCATGCTGTTCTACATGTTACTTTTTGTTCAAGTGTTTTCTACATGATGTTTTACACATAATGTTCTACAATAATACTAAAGTATATCACATACTACGAATAATTAAAGCAAATAACACTGATAATTATTTGTCAAGCATAACAATAATAATAATAAACATAATTAAACTAAACATTGAATTTAAAAAACCTTGAGAACTCAGATCGCAATGAAACGAAGCATCTATTGGATTTGAATCTCTGTCTGAGCTATTCCTACTGTCGTCATTGTTCAGTTCAACTGTATCTGATATTTGATATCTTTTGTTAGCATTATTAACAGATGACTGAACATTATCAGATTTTCATCTTTTCATATTGAATTTTGAGTAATTATAGGATTTTTCAATTTAGGTTAAAAATCGATTTGAATTTTGGGGAAGAACAATTTCAGATTTTAGGGTTTAAGAAAGTTATGAATGTCAATTAGATCCTTATGTATAAAATGTGTAAAACGTCTAAAATACCCCTCGAAAATTTTTGTTCGGTCGCGTTACTTTTTTGTTCGAATTTGAGTTTTCAGGTTCTCACAATACAAGTGTTCTCATGGATCCCTCCCCTATATATATATATATATATATATATATATATATATATATATATATATATATATATATATATATATATATATATTATATATTATATATATATATTATATTATACATTATAGTAATTATAATAAAAATATTATAGTAATATCAATCAACAATTAAGTCTTTATTTTTGGACTATATATTAACCTTAGAAAAGGTAAAGATTTAACATATATATATATATATATATATATATATATATATATATATATATATATATATATATATATATATATATATATATATACATTATCACTATTATATTATTATTATCCGTCCGAACATAATAAGGATAAATAAAAGGAAAATTGTTACCTTATATGTAGAATTTGAGTTCATCTCCGACCTATGCAAAACTTATATATATGGTGGTTGTCATCATAATTCATAATCATACGTTAAAAACGAGTCGTCTAAATAAAACCTAAACCTTTTGGGTTTTTATCTAAAATCGATCACAATATGCACGTCTCGTTCAAAAATCGGTCAGCAAGCAATAAGAAGATCGTTGAGGTAAAAAAGTCTCGTAAATATGAAACGGTGAGAGTAAAGGTTCGTTACATGAATGATATCATTATTCAAGATCAGGTTTTAAGTAACCTCGGTAGCCGTAACAAGTCCATTCTCGATCTTAAGATTCAAGGGAAGTCGATCAACGTAAAGACCCGATCATATGATAAAAAACTTATATTTGAAGTTGATTGTTCCGATGATGATATCGACGATCTAAAAGTATATTCATCTGATGATCAAACTATGTTACAGCTGTTAATCCTGCTGTCTCCTATTGGAACTAACACATATCATTCTGATGATTCTAATTTTGAAACTGATACTGATAACAATGAATATAAGGGCCGGTTCAGATCTCGGTTCAAATCTCGGTTCAGCTCTAGGTCCAGCTCTCGGTCCAGCTCTCGGTCCAGACCTCGGTTCAGATCTCGGTCCAGACTTTCGTTAAGATCTCCGTCCAGCTCTAGGTCAAGATCTCGGTCCAGCTCTCAGTCCAGCTCTCGGTCCAGATCTTATACTGATAATGAATATAAGGGCCGGTCCAGATCTCGGTTCAGATTTCGGTCCAGCTCTCGGTCCAGATCTTATTCTGATAATGAAGATAAGGGCAATGAAGATAAGGGCCGGCGCCGGTTCAAGGTCCGAGATGGTCGGATTTAAATATTCAAAATTGATGAGAATTATTGAGTTTTTGTAAGATTTGGTATAATTAATTGATAATTAGATTGCTTGATGTTTTCTTCTTTGTTACAGTATATTTTAATAAATATAAATAGCAGATGTTACTAGAAGTTTTACGAATCTCAGTTTCCGTGAATTAAAATTATATCTAGATTTACATAAACATCAGAATAATGTTAGTTATGCTGTAAGCAAATTCGAGTATTGGTTGAGAAGTTGTTTGTTGAGCAATTCGAGAATGTTTTATAAATTGATAATCATTATAGCTATCATCTATGGTTAAGATTGATAATTTTCGTTACCGTTAGTGCCCCATTAAAAAACCTTGAATAAAGCTATCTCCTCTAGCCTAAAGAAAACATCAACAATGATAAACGTACACACGAATATTAAAGTAGTATATAATCATATCGATAAACATCTTAATACTAATTAAGAGTGCGATAATGATCACCAAATGTTATGATCAATTTAAGTCTTTAGCTGAAATTGATCTTAATTTCTAATTGTGGCCTCCGGTTAACAAAAGAGTATCCGAGATTAGAAATTAGGGTTTATATGAATTGAATTGATTGAACAGAATTGGGGGAGAAATTGTTATTACAACAGAATAACTACCAAACACTGAATTCTAAATGATTCAAAATTCTGATTGAAAATAATATATTTGATAATTATTTTGCATAAACAATGTTAATAATCTATCTATCTATCTATAGTATCTATTAAATTCCTAACTTGATGATGTCATAAAAAAATAATTTCCAAGGTTAAAAATAATTCAATAATAAAAAGAAAATTTCTAAGACATCCATGATGATGTCATTAAAGTAACTTATTTTATTTAATAAAAATTAAAACATGTGAAACAGATGTATAATATGAGAAACGTTATGTACAACCTTATTGTAAAACACCCTCATAACTAAATGTATTATAATATTTAAATCATCAAGTACAACCTTATGATAAAACACTCCTCTTATCATATGTACAATCTTTAAAACAAATTGTACAATCTTTTACAAAACACTCCATGAACACATATACAAACTTTGAAATATATTGTACAACTTTCATTAAATAATTGCATTTTAATGTTTAAAGAAATTTTAAGAGTCATTTGTTATTAGTAACAATTTTTAATAAAAAGATAAATATTTAATTCTTAAGCAAACTTTAATATTAATTATTATTATTATTATTATTATTATTATTATTATTATTATTATTATTATTATTATTATTATTATTATTATTATTATTATTATTATTATTATTATTATTATTATTTTTATAATTTATAATTTTTATTAAAAATATAAATATTGTGTTCTTAAGTAAATATAGGTTCATTTTACTGGATTCATTATGTTACATATGTATGCTAAGGTAGTTCATTTATTCTGTACAAGTTAAGAACATCAATATATGTTTGTAGTTTATCTTTAAATTTTTCGAATGCATATGTTCCACACAAATAGAGACGTGGAGACGAAATTGAATGCAGAGCAATACAGAAGCAATAGAGACGAATAAAGACGAATTGAGAGTTTTTTGTTTTTTGTTTTTTGTTTTTTTAAAAGAAATAGTGATGCTTCTGCAGGGTTGTAAAAAACGGTCTAGACGGATTTTTAAATGATCCGTTCCGTTTGTACCCGAAACGTTTGAACAAGGAAAATCGACCAAAAAACGGTTAAACGACGGTCAAACACGGGTTAAAATGGATTTTTGCTTATTTCCCAATTTTTCACGTTTTGTTTTTTTTTCAAAATTAAAACTTGTGGTATGGTATTACTTAGGGTTTCTTAAATTGAAACTTTCTTTTATCACGACCTTAGTCCTCGACTCCTCACAAAACTTAGGGTTTTTTTCTCTACATTGATTTAGCACGATGACTTGGGGTTTATCTTCTACACTGATTTAGCAGCTACAAAACAAGAGATATTAACAACTAATTCTTCTCATTTCACTATTTCTCACTTACAAATGTATGATTTCTTCTCAGTTTTACTTTATCTCTCACTTACAAGTTTTTTAATTGGAATTCGCGGTTCCACGGGTCATTAATCTAAATGACTATAACATTTACATTCACTTAATACCTAAAACATATTATTAAACTATTTCGTTTAAACAAACCCGTGATTTCACGGGTCATTTCACTAGTATAAATTTACATTATTAATCTTTTGCATGAACAAAATATAATTTGTTTAATGGTGTTCTTGATTTACTCCGTAATGTAAACAAAATATTACATTTAAGTGTTTAATAGTTAAGAAAGAAGTATTTCCACTCTGGATGATTTAACAATGAATGTTAAACTATCATCATATTTCATTAAGGGTTTGCGTGTTGGACCCTTATTTGTATACCTTTTAATTGAATTGTTCATCAGTGAATATTAAACTATTTAGTATTGAATGAGTTTGTTTCTAACCTCTGATTGACATATGATGTTATATGGTTTAACATTCGGAGTTGAAAAATACTTTTAACCATTAAGCATCTTAAGTTTTGTAATATCCCCCTCAAATTAATCATATCTACAACATTTAACAAATAATTATATTGAAGTTTTCATTCATGTACCAGATTAATAAGGTTGTTTCACTCAATTCATATCGTTCATTCAATATGATTATCATAGAACTTATTTTCATTCAGACACAACTTTATTCAGAAACTTTGAATCATTCATATTATGAATCATTTAGCGCTAAATCATTCTTTTTAATCAAACATAACCTAAGTGGTTATAAACAAAAGTAAGCGCTGCATTATTTAGTTAAGAAATAATCAAACAATAACAACAACATAAACTAATCCCACATGTGTGGGATATGGATGTGTGGGATATGGTAGGTGAGATGTAGACAATCTTTCCTCTATCCTAAAATAAAGTGAAGTCAATTTTTCACCCAAAGTGAAACAATCTAAGATTTCACTACCGGTAAGTTCATATGATCGCAGTTAAATATATTTTTACTGTCCATTTTGTAAACTGTAGATTCTAATATTACATTGATTGTGTGTCACACGTTCATGAAATTTACATAATCATTTACTATTGTGTTAAAACTTAATACGATCTTGGAACGTTGGTCGTGAAGTTGTTGTCAGACTTTTTTCACTAGATATTTCTTTTGTGGTGCAGGGTTTTATATTATAAGTGTTTCATTACCCTGTGCTGGATGAAGATGCTTCAAATTATCATACAGTTATACAAACCCCTATGGATATGACTACCCTTTTGCAGTGTGTTGATGCTAGAAAGTACATAATATGCAAGGCGTACTTTGAAGATTTTGATGTAGTGACCCGAACTTTTCCATGTTTATATATATTAATTGAGATTGATATTTACATGATTAAATGTTTTCAACATGTTAAGCAATCAAACTTGTTAAGACTTGATTAATTGAAATATGTTTCATATAGACAATTGACTACCCAAGTTGATCGGTGATTCACGAACGTTAAAACTTGTAAAAACTATATGATGACATATATATGGATATATATATAGTTAACATGATACTATGATAAGTAAACATATCATTAAGTATATTAACAATGAACTACATATGTAAAAACAAGACTACTAACTTAATGATTTTTAAACGAGACATATATGTAACGATTATCGTTGTAAAGACATTTAATGTATATATATCATATTAAGAGATATTCATACATGATAATATCATGATAATATAATAATTTAAAATCTCATTTGATATTATAAACATTGGGTTAACAACATTTAACAAGATCGTTAACCTAAAGGTTTCAAAACAACACTTACATGTAACGACTAACGATGACTTAACGACTCAGTTAAAATGTATATACATGTAGTGTTTTAATATGTATTTATACACTTTTGAAAGACTTCAATACACTTATCAAAATACTTCTACTTAACAAAAATGCTTACAATTACATCCTCGTTCAGTTTCATCAATAATTCTACTCGTATGCACCCGTATTCGTACTCGTACAATACACAGCTTTTAGATGTATGTACTATTGATATATACACTCCAATGATCAGCTCTTAGCAGCCCATGTGAGTCACCTAACACATGTGGGAACCATCATTTGGCAACTAGCATGAAATATCTCATAAAATTACAAAAATATGAGTAATCATTCATGACTTATTTACATGAAAACAAAATTACATATCCTTTATATCTAATCCATACACCAACGACCAAAAACACCTAAAAACACTTTCATTATTCAATTTTATTCATCTAATTGATCTCTCTCAAGTTCTATCTTCAAGTTCTAAGTGTTCTTCATATATTCTACAAGTTCTAGTTACATAAAATCAAGAATACTTTCAAGTTTGCTAGCTCACTTCCAATCTTGTAAGGTGATCATCCAACCTCAAGAAATCTTTATTTCTTACAGTAGGTTATCATTCTAATACAAGGTAATAATCATATTCAAACTTTGGTTCAATTTCTATAACTATAACAATCTTATTTCAAGTGATGATCTTACTTGAACTTGTTTTCGTGTCATGATTCTGCTTCAAGAACTTCGAGCCATCCAAGGATCCGTTAAAGCTAGATCCATTTTTCTCTTTTCCAGTAGGTTTATCCAAGGAACTTAAGGTAGTAATGATGTTCATAACATCATTCGATTCATACATATAAAGCTATCTTATTCGAAGGTTTAAACTTGTAATCACTAGAACATAGTTTAGTTAATTCTAAACTTGTTCGCAAACAAAAGTTAATCCTTCTAACTTGACTTTTAAAATCAACTAAACACATGTTCTATATCTATATGATATGCTAACTTAATGATTTAAAACCTGGAAACACGAAAAACACCGTAAAACCGGATTTACGCCGTCGTAGTAACACCGCGAGCTGTTTTGGGTTAGTTAATTAAAAACTATGATAAACTTTGATTTAAAAGTTGTTATTCTGAGAAAATGATTTTTATAATGAATATGAAACTATATCCAAAAATTATGGTTAAACTCAAAGTGGAAGTATGTTTTCTAAAATGGTCATCTAGACGTCGTTCTTTCGACTGAAATGACTACCTTTATAAAAACGACTTGTAACTTATTTTTCCGACTATAAACCTATACTTTTTCTATTTATATTCATAAAATAGAGTTCAATATGAAACCATAACAATTTGATTCACTCAAAACGGATTTAAAATGAAGAAGTTATGGGTAAAACAAGATTGGATAATTTTTCTCATTTTAGCTACGTGAAAATTGGTAACAAATCTATTCCAACCATAACTTAATCAACTTGTATTGTATATTATGTAATCTTGAGATACCATAGACACGTATACAATGTTTCGACCTATCATGTCGACACATCTATATATATTTCGGAACAACCATAGACACTCTATATGTGAATGTTGGAGTTAGCTATACAGGGTTGAGGTTGATTCCAAAATATATATAGTTTGAGTTGTGATCAATACTGAGATACGTATACACTGGGTCGTGGATTGATTCAAGATAATATTTATCGATTTATTTCTGTACATCTAACTGTGGACAACTAGTTGTAGGTTACTAACGAGGACAGCTGACTTAATAAACTTAAAACATCAAAATATATTAAAAGTGTTGTAAATATATTTTGAACATACTTTGATATATATGTATATATTGTTATAGGTTCGTGAATCAACCAGTGGCCAAGTCTTACTTCCCGACGAAGTAAAAATCTGTGAAAGTGAGTTATAGTCCCACTTTTAAAATCTAATATTTTTGGGATGAGAATACATGCAGGTTTTATAAATGATTTACAAAATAGACACAAGTACGTGAAACTACATTCTATGGTTGAATTATCGAAATCGAATATGCCCCTTTTTATTAAGTCTGGTAATCTAAGAATTAGGGAACAGACACCCTAATTGACGCGAATCCTAAAGATAGATCTATTGGGCCTAACAAATCCCATCCAAAGTACCGGATGCTTTAGTACTTCGAAATTTATATCATATCCGAAGGGTGTCCCGGAATGATGGGGATATTCTTATATATGCATCTTGTTAATGTCGGTTACCAGGTGTTCACCATATGAATGATTTTTATCTCTATGTATGGGATGTGTATTGAAATATGAAATCTTGTGGTCTATTATTATGATTTGATATATATAGGTTAAACCTATAACTCACCAACATTTTTGTTGACGTTTTAAGCATGTTTATTCTCAGGTGATTATTAAGAGCTTCCGCTGTCGCATACTTAAATAAGGACTAGATTTGGAGTCCATGCTTGTATGATATTGTGTAAAAACTGCATTCAAGAAACTTATTTTGTTGTAACATATTTGTATTGTAAACCATTATGTAATGGTCGTGTGTAAACAGAATATTTTAGATTATCATTATTTGATAATCTACGTAAAGCTTTTTAAACCTTTATTGATGAAATAAAGGTTATGGTTTATTTTAAAATGAATGCAGTCTTTGAAAAACGTCTCATATAGAGGTCAAAACCTCGCAACGAAATCAATTAATATGGAACGTTTTTAATCAATAAGAACGGGACATTTCAGTTGGTATCCGAGCGTTGGTCTTAGAGAACCAGAATTTTGCATTAGTGTATCTTATCGAGTTTGTTAGGATGCATTAGTGAGTCTGGACTTCGACTGTGTTTACTTGAAAAATGATTGCTTAACAAATTTTGTTGGAAACTATATATTTTTAACATGTGAATATTATGTGATATATTAATCTCTTAACGTGTTTGATATTATGTGATAGATGTCTACCTCTAGAACAAGTCCCATTGACTCACCTAATAATAATGAAGAGTCAAATGTAAATTGGAATGATTCGTGGACTGATTCACAAGTTCCCGAAGAGGAACCAGAAGAAGAATCGGAACCGGAAGAAGAATCGGAACCGGAAGAAGAATCGGAACCGGATGAAGAAATAGAACCGGTGGGGGAAATAATAAAATGGTTAAGTAAAAGAAAATCCTCAACCAACCGACCAAGGTTAATTATGGTCAATGGTGTTTCCGCCAAGGAAGCAAAATATTGGGAGGATTACCAATTCTCCGATGAATCGGATTCCGATAAGAATTCCGATGATGTTATAGAAATTACCCCAACTGAATTTAAAAAGGCAAAAGAAAATAATAAGGGAAAGGGCATAAAAATAGAGAAATCTAATTCCAACCCCGATGAACTTTATATGTATCGTCAACCCCCGAAGTCCTTAAGTTGTAACAATGACCCTGGAACCTCTAAACCACCAGGTTTTTCTAAACCAATGTGGAAAACGACGGCTCGTATTAGGGGAACATCATATATCCCTAAAAACTTGGCAAAACGAACCAAAACCGAAGAAGAAGAAACAACGAGTCAGAATAAGATAGTTGTATTCGTGTGGTGTAATATATGTAATATAGTGTGCTTATGCTTTATGATATATGTAAAAATTGCTTGTATTAATAAGTATTTTTTTTATGAATCTAACTATTGTCTATTTTACAGTATAAAAACACAAAATGGATAGACAACCCAATATTTTAAGAGACCTACCCGGAGACATGATTGATGAAATCTTGTCTAGAGTCGGTCAGAATTCTCCGGCACAACTATTTAAGGCGAGATCAGTTTGTAAGACATTCGAAGAACGTTCCAAGAATGCCTTGGTTTATAAAAGGCTTTCGTTCGAAAGATGAGGGATATCACATTGGGAAACCCATAAGTTATGATGTGTTTACTTTGACGCATATATTGCTGGGAACCCAAATGCTATTTTACGCAATGGGTTAAGAAATTATTTTGACTCAATATATCCGAATATTGGACTTCGTGATTTAGAAAAAGCGGCTAACATGCAACATAAAGAAGCATGTTATGCTTACAGATTAGTAATGTTCGCTTCTCACCAAAGTGAGAACAAGAACATCGGGCTACAACTATTAAACAAAACGTTCCCACAAGTGACGGAGTCGGTAATTGGGGTAAGAAATGAGGTTTTTAGATTGTTACGGGACTGTTGGACATTACGTAACCCTCGTCCCTTTGACGACGTTACAACACGCTATCTTATCAACGGCCATAACGGTTATGTTCCACAAGACCAAGGATGGGAAGTAATCCTAGTAAAACCAGAATGCATGACTTGTTTCTGGACGTATGAATTACGTGTCTTTATTGCCTTTGCTGAACGACTTGTGTACTAGCTAGAATTATCTTCACAACCATCTTGTATCAAATTTATTGTGTGCTATATTTTATGCTATATGTAAAATAAGCGGTATTGTAAGTTTGTAAAATATTGTGTAAAAGTTTGAGCGCGAAGTATTATTATAATCAGTTTTTCATATAGAATTGTAGTATTTGAATTGTATATTAGCTACTAAGTATGAACTTAACGGGTAGGTACTACCCGAATTTAAACTTATAAAACGCTAATATGAAGAAAAAGCTTTTATAAATGAGTTCATATTATGCTACGAAATACTATTAACTACTCTTAATATTCTGTATGATTAACTTGTTCCATTTGACTATTTTGAAGGAAATGGCACCGACTACTCGACACACCGTGAATATGAATGAAGAGGAATTCCGTACTTTTCTAGCTTCAAACATAGCCGCAGTACAGGCTGCGCTACATACCAACAATAACCTTGAATCTAGCAGTACAGGAAATCGTGTAGGATGCACCTATAAAGAATTCACTGCCTGCAAACCTTTGGAATTTGATGGAACCGAAGGACCGATCGGATTGAAACGGTGGACCGAGAAGGTCGAATCGGTGTTTGCCATAAGTAAGTGTACTGAAGAGGACAAAGTGAAGTACGCTACGCATACCTTCACAGGTTCTGCGTTAACATGGTGGAATACCTATCTAGAGCAAGTGGGACAAGACGATGCGTACGCACTACCGTGGTCAGCATTCAAGCACTTGATGAACGAGAAGTACCGTCCCAGAACCGAGGTCAATAAGCTCAAGACAGAACTTAGAGGGTTACGAACCCAAGGATTTGATATTACCACGTACGAAAGACGATTCACAGAATTGTGCCTATTGTGTCCGGGAGCATTCGAAGATGAGGAAGAGAAGATCGACGCATTTGTGAAAGGATTACCGGAAAGAATCCAAGAAGATATAAGTTCACACGAGCCCGCCTCCATACAACAGGCATGTAGAATGGCTCACAAACTAGTGAACCAGATTGAAGAAAGAATTAAAGAACAGACTGCTGAAGCGGCCAATGTGAAGCAAGTCAAAAGAAAGTGGGAGGAAAACGGTGATAAGAATCACCAATACAACAACAACAGCAATTACAACAATAATCGCAACAATTATCCCAACAATCGCAACATCAATCGCAACTACAATAAACGGCCCAACAACAACAACAACAACAGCAACTACAACAATCATCCCAACAATAATAATAACCGCAACAACAACAACAACAACAACAATCAGAAGCAGCTATGCCAAAGGTGTGAAAAGTATCACTCGGGGTTCTGCACCAAATTTTGAAACAAGTGTAAAGGAAGTGGTCATAGCACGGCGAAGTGTGAGGTCTACAGACCAGGGGTTAATAGAACGAAAGGAACAAATGGTGTCGGAACGAGTAATGGAGGAGCAAGTAGTGTCGGAGCAAGTTATGCCAATGTAGTTTGTTATAAATGTGGAAAATCGGGCCACATTATTAGAAATTGCCCGAATCAGGAGAACACGAATGGACAAGGCCGCGGAAGAGTTTTCAATATTAATGCGGCAGAGGCACAGGAAGACCCGGAGCTTGTTACGGGTACGTTTCTTATTGACAATAAATCTGCTTACGTTTTATTTGATTCGGGTGCGGATAGAAGCTATATGAGTAGAGATTTTTGTGCTAAATTAAGTTGTCCATTGACGCCTTTGGATAGTAAATTTTTACTCGAATTAGCAAATGGTAAATTAATTTCAGCAGATAATATATGTCGGAATTGAGAAATTAAACTGGTTAGCGAAACATTTAAGATTGATTTGATACCAGTAGAGTTAGGGAGTTTTGATGTGATAATCGGTATGGACTGGTTGAAAGAAGTGAAAGCAGAGATCGTTTGTTACAAAAATGCAATTCGCATTATACGAGAAAAAGGAAAACCCTTAATGGTGTACGGAGAAAAGGGCAACACGAAGCTACATCTTATTAGTAATTTGAAGGCACAAAAACTAATAAGAAAAGGTTGCTATGCTGTTCTAGCACACGTCGAGAAAGTACAAACTGAAGAAAAGAGCATCAATGATGTTCCCGTCACAAAAGAATTTCCTGATGTATTTCCGAAAGAATTACCGGGATTACCCCCACATCGATCCGTTGAATTTCAAATAGATCTTGTACCAGGAGCTGCACCAATAGCTCGTGCTCCTTACAGACTCGCACCCAGCGAGATGAAAGAACTGCAAAGTCAATTACAAGAACTTTTAGAGCGTGGTTTCATTCGACCAAGCACATCACCGTGGGGAGCTCCTGTTTTGTTTGTCAAGAAGAAAGATGGTACATTCAGTTTGTGTATCGACTACCGAGAGTTGAACAAACTTACCATCAAGAACCGCTACCCACTACCGAGAATCGACGACTTATTTGATCAACTACAAGGCTCGTCTGTTTATTCAAAGATTGACTTACGTTCCGGGTATCATCAAATGCGGGTGAAAGAAGATGATATTCCAAAGACTGCTTTCAGAACACGTTACGGTCATTACGAGTTTATGGTCATGCCGTTTGGTTTAACTAATGCACCAGCTGTGTTCATGGACCTTATGAACCGAGTGTGTGGACCATACCTTGACAAGTTTGTCATTGTTTTCATTGATGACATACTTATTTACTCAAAGAATGACCAAGAACACGGTGAACATTTGAGAAAGGTGTTAGAAGTATTGAGGAAGGAAGAATTGTACGCTAAGTTTTCAAAGTGTGCATTTTGGTTGGAAGAAGTTCAATTCCTCGGTCACATAGTGAACAAAGAAGGTATTAAGGTGGATCCGGCAAAGATAGAAACTATTGAAAAGTGGGAAACCCCGAAAACTCCGAAACACATACGCCAGTTTTTAGGACTAGCTGGTTACTACAGAAGGTGCATCCAAGACTTTTCCAGAATAGCAAAACCCTTGACTGCATTAACGCATAAAGGGAAGAAATTTGAATGGAATGATGAACAAGAGAAAGCGTTTCAGTTATTGAAGAAAAAGCTAACTACAGCACCTATATTGTCATTGCCTGAAGGGAATGATGATTTTGTGATTTATTGTGACGCATCAAAGCAAGGTCTCGGTTGTGTATTAATGCAACGAACGAAGGTGATTGATTATGCGTCTAGACAATTGAAGATTCACGAACAAAATTATACGACGCATGATTTGGAATTAGGCGCGGTTGTTTTTGCATTAAAGACTTGGAGGCACTACTTATATGGGGTCAAAAGTATTATATATACCGACCACAAAAGTCTTCAACACATATTTAATCAGAAAAAACTGAATATGAGGCAGCGTAGGTGGATTGAATTGTTGAATGATTACGACTTTGAGATTCGTTACCACCTGGGGAAGGCAAATGTGGTTGCCGATGCCTTGAGCAGGAAGGACAGAGAACCCATTCGAGTAAAATCTATGAATATAATGATTCATAATAACCTTACTACTCAAATAAAGGAGGCGCAACAAGGAGTTTTAAAAGAGGGAAATTTAAAGGATGAAATACCCAAAGGATTGGAGCAGCATCTTAATATTCGGGAAGACGGAACCCGGTATAGGGCTGAAAGGATTTGGGTACCAAAATTTGGAGATATGAGAGAAATGGTACTTAGAGAAGCTCATAAAACCAGATACTCAATACATCCTGGAACGGAGAAGATGTACAAGGATCTCAAGAAACATTTTTGGTGGCCGGGTATGAAAGCCGATGTTGCTAAATACGTAGGAGAATGTTTGACGTGTTCTAAGGTCAAAGCTGAGCATCAGAAACCATCAGGTCTACTTCAACAACCCGAAATCCCAGAATGGAAATGGGAAAACATTACCATGGATTTCATCACTAAATTGCCAAGGACTGCAAGTGGTTTTGATACTATTTGGGTAATAGTTGATCGTCTCACCAAATCAGCACACTTCCTGTCAATAAGAGAAGATGACAAGATGGAGAAGTTAGCACGACTGTATTTGAAGGAAGTCGTCTCCAGACATGGAATACCAATCTCTATTATCTTTGATAGGAATGGCAGATTTATTTCAAGATTCTGGCAGACATTACAGCAAGCATTAGGAACTCGTCTAGACATGAGTACTGCCTATCATCCACAAACTGATGGGCAGAGCGAAAGGACAATACAAACGCTTGAAGATATGCTACGAGCATGTGTTATTGATTTCGGAAACAGTTGGGATCGACATCTACCGTTAGCAGAATTTTCCTACAACAACAGCTACCATTCAAGCATTGAGATGGCGCCGTTTGAAGCACTTTATGGTAGAAAGTGCAGGTCTCCGATTTGAGGGAGTGAAGTGGGGGATAGACAGATTACGGGTCCGGAGATTATACAAGAAACTACCGAGAAGATCATCCAAATTCAACAACGGTTGAAAACTGCCCAAAGTCGACAAAAGAGCTACGCTGACATTAAAAGAAAAGATATAGAATTTGAAATTGGAGAGATGGTCATGCTTAAAGTTGCACCTTGGAAAGGCGTTGTTCGATTTGGTAAACGAGAGAAATTAAATCCAAGGTATATTGGACCATTCAAGATTATTGATCATGTCGGACCAGTAGCTTACCGACTTGAGTTACCTCAACAACTCGCGACTGTACATAACACTTTCCACGTCTCGAATTTGAAGAAATGTTTTGCTAAAGAAGATCTCACTATTCCGTTAGATGAAATCCAAATCAACGTAAAACTCCAATTCATCGAAGAACCCGTCGAAATAATGGATCGTGAGGTTAAAAGACTTAAGTAAAACAAGATACCAATTGTTAAGGTTCGATGGAATGCTCGTAGAGGACCCGAGTTCACCTGGGAGTGTGAAGATCAGATGAAGAAGAAATACCAGCATCTATTTCCAGAAGATTCGTCAACACCTTCAACAGCTTAAAATTTCGGGACGAAATTTATTTAACGGGTAGGTACTGTAGTGACCCGAACTTTTCCATGTTTATATATATTAATTGAGATTGATATTTACATGATTAAATGTTTCCAACATGTTAAGCAATCAAACTTGTTAAGACTTGATTAATTGAAATATGTTTCATATAGACAATTGACTACCCAAGTTGACCGGTGATTCACGAACGTTAAAACTTGTAAAAACTATATGATGACATATATATGGATATATATATATATATATATATATATATATATATATATATATATATATATATATATATATATATATAGTTAAAATGATACTATGATAAGTAAACATATCATTAAGTATATTAACAATGAACTACATATGTAAAAACAAGACTACTAACTTAATGATTTTTAAACGAGACATATATGTAACGATTATCGTTGTAAAGACATTTAATGTATATATATCATATTAAGAGATATTCATACATGATAATATCATGATAATATAATAATTTAAAATCTCATTTGATATTATAAACATTGGGTTAACAACATTTAACAAGATCGTTAACCTAAAGGTTTCAAAACAACACTTACATGTAACGACTAACGATGACTAAACGACTCAGTTAAAATGTATATACATGTAGTGTTTTAATATGTATTTATACACTTTTGAAAGACTTCAATACACTTATCAAAATACTTCTACTTAACAAAAATGCTTACAATTAAATCCTCGTTCAGTTTCATCAACAATTCTACTCGTATGCACCCGTATTCGTACTCGTACAATACACAGCTTTTAGATGTATGTACTATTGATATATACACTCCAATGATCAGCTCTTAGCAGCCCATGTGAGTCACCTAACACATGTGGGAACCATCATTTGGCAACTAGCATGAAATATCTCATAAAATTACAAAAATATGGGTAATCATTCATGACTTATTTACATGAAAACAAAATTACATATCCTTTATATCTAATCCATACACCAACGACCAAAAACACCTACAAACACTTTCATTCTTCAATTTTATTCATCTAATTGATCTCTCTCAAGTTCTATCTTCAAGTTCTAAGTGTTCTTCATATATTCTACAAGTTCTAGTTACATAAAATCAAGAATACTTTCAAGTTTGCTAGCTCACTTCCAATCTTGTAAGGTGATCATCCAACCTCAAGAAATCTTTATTTCTTACAGTAGGTTATCATTCTAATACAAGGTAATAATCATATTCAAACTTTGGTTCAATTTCTATAACTATAACAATCTTATTTCAAGTGATGATCTTACTTGAACTTGTTTTCGTGTCATGATTCTGCTTCAAGAACTTCGAGCCATCCAAGGATCCGTTGAAGCTAGATCCATTTTTCTCTTTTCCAGTAGGTTTATCCAAGGAACTTAAGGTAGTAATTATTTTCATAACATCATTCGATTCATACATATAAAGCTATCTTATTCGAAGGTTTAAACTTGTAATCACTAGAACATAGTTTAGTTAATTCTAAACTTGTTCGCAAACAAAAGTTAATCCTTCTAACTTGACTTTTAAAATCAACTAAACACATGTTCTATATCTATATGATATGCTAACTTAATGATTTAAAACCTGGAAACACGAAAAACACCGTAAAACCGGATTTACGCCGTCGTAGTAACACCGCGGGCTGTTTTGGGTTAGTTAATTAAAAACTATGATAAACTTTGATTTAAAAGTTGTTATTCTGAGAAAATGATTTTTATTATGAATATGAAACTATATCCAAAAATTATGGTTAAACTCAAAGTGGAAGTATGTTTTCTAAAATGGTCATCTAGACGTCGTTCTTTCGACTGAAATGACTACCTTTATAAAAATGACTTGTAACTTATTTTTCCGACTATAAACCTATACTTTTTCTATTTAGATTCATAAAATAGAGTTCAATATGAAACCATAGCAATTTGATTCACTCAAAACGGATTTAAAATGAAGAAGTTATGGGTAAAACAAGATTGGATAATTTTTCTCATTTTAGCTACGTGAAAATTGGTAACAAATCTATTCCAACCATAACTTAATCAACTTGTATTGTATATTATGTAATCTTGAGATACCATAGACACGTATACAATGTTTCGACCTATCATGTCGACACATCTATATATATTTCGGAACAACCATAGACACTCTATATGTGAATGTTGGAGTTAGCTATACAGGGTTGAGGTTGATTCCAAAATATATATAGTTTGAGTTGTGATCAATACTGAGATACGTATACACTGGGTCGTGGATTGATTTAAGATAATATTTATCGATTTATTTCTGTACATCTAACTGTGGACAACTAGTTGTAGGTTACTAACGAGGACAGCTGACTTAATAAACTTAAAACATCAAAATATATTAAAAGTGTTGTAAATATATTTTGAACATACTTTGATATATATGTATATATTGTTATAGGTTCGTGAATCAACCAGTGGCCAAGTCTTACTTCCCGACAAAGTAAAAATCTGTGAAAGTGAGTTATAGTCCCACTTTTAAAATCTAATATTTTTGGGATGAGAATACATGCAGGTTTTATAAATGATTTACAAAATAGACACAAGTACGTGAAACTACATTCTATGGTTGAATTATCGAAATCGAATATGCCCCTTTTTATTAAGTCTGGTAATCTAAGAATTAGGGAACAGACACCCTAATTGACGCGAATCCTAAAGATAGATCTATTGGGCCTAACAAACCCCATCCAAAGTACCGGATGCTTTAGTACTTTGAAATTTATATCATATCCGAAGGGTGTCCCGGAATGATGGGGATATTCTTATATATGCATCTTGTTAATGTCGGTTACCAGGTGTTCACCATATGAATGATTTTTATCTCTATGTATGGGATGTGTATTGAAATATGAAATCTTGTAGTCTATTATTATGATTTGATATATATAGGTTAAACCTATAACTCACCAACATTTTTGTTGACGTTTTAAGCATGTTTATTCTCAGGTGATTATTAAGAGCTTCCGCTGTCGCATACTTAAATAAGGACGAGATTTGGAGTCCATGCTTGTATGATATTGTGTAAAAACTGCATTCAAGAAACTTATTTTGTTGTAACATATTTGTATTGTAAACCATTATGTAATGGTCGTGTGTAAACAGAATATTTTAGATTATCATTATTTGATAATCTACGTAAAGCTTTTTAAACCTTTATTGATGAAATAAAGGTTATGGTTTATTTTAAAATGAATGCAGTCTTTGAAAAACGTCTCATATAGAGGTCAAAACCTCGCAACGAAATCAATTAATATGGAACGTTTTTAATCAATAAGAACGGGACATTTCATTTGATCTCATTTTAGCTAATGCAAAGGTAAATTCGCCACCGTTCAAGTATCACATATTTAACCTTATGTAATATCATACTTTGCTCATGCAGATATATAATTGGGATGATTACAATGGAGCTAGGATTGTCAGGCGGGCTTATGAGTTATGAACTTCGTGATTCAGTATATATGTTACTATATCATTAGTGTGACTAAATCTGCACTTATGGCTATATTTGTAACTTCTGATATCATTCAAGTTTTGTTCTCTCTTTAAAGGTACAAGGGATGCTATCACAAATGGACCCCGCATCGGTTGCTTTATGTGAGAAGATTGCTGAAAACGGCGTTCATTGACTCTGCCTGAAGACATTGCTGGTTCTTCTTCCCAGAATGTTCCTGTTGTTCAGACGACAACCACGACTAGGGCTAGCACACGTCTTCATCATGTTCAACTAGAAGTTAATTTAGAGAAGCTCTGATACGACCCAAAAAAGTGTTGATCCTTCACATACAGGTTATCAAATTCCTTTATATCCTGCATTTGCTATTAACTAGTAATATTAATATTATGGCCCACTTCATTTTGGACAATAAAATAGGCCTAAAAAGAGACTGGTTAAAAAATAAAAAAAAAATAAAATTGCCTATGACGTCATTAGCCTGAAAAATCAAAAATTAGTAAACGACATCATGCTAACGCTAGCTTATGAAAAAGAGAAAAATAGCCATGTGAACAGTGAAATGGCCTATAATTAGTATATACATCGTATGTGATATGTGAAATGACATTTTAGAGGTATCTATAATAGAATTATAATTTGCTTGATCATCTCATTAAACATCCGATGCTTTAAATATACAAGGGGACTCACTAGCCTAACCTACAATAAGAGAAATAAGTAAAGGATACACACAATCTTTACAACCTTTGGCAACAAGAAACAAATCCTCTAGACCCTTCTAGACACATACATACGACACATACATATATTCTGTACGTATGCTATATGCTATCTAATATAGCCCCTCAGTCGAAACGGTAGGAGGATGAACGCTGAGACTGTCCCGGAAAGAGTCGAATAAAACATAAGGTAGCCCCTTAGTAAAAATATCTGCAATTTGAAAACGAATAGGCACATGTAATACTCGAACTTGACCTCGAGCGACCTTTTCTCGTACAAAATGAATGTCCATTTCGATGTGTTTAGTTTGTTGGTGTTGAACCGGATTTTCGAACATAAAAATAGCACTAATATTATCACAAAAACTAACGTGGCTTTCGTAATCGGACATTGAAGTTCTAACAGCAAGTTACGCAACCAACAACTCTCGGACACCACATTCGCCACAGCACGATATTCAGCCTCGGCACTAGAACGGGAAACCGTAGGCTGACATTTAGACGACCATGAAATTAAGCTATTGCCGAAGAATACACAATACCCAGACGTAGACCGTCGCGTATCGGGGCACCCACCCCAATCTGCATCCGTGTATGAAACTAGATCCTTAAGTGAAGACTTATATAGATGAAGACCATACTGAACCGTACCTTGAATATAACGGACAATTCACTTAAGAGAATTCATGTGACATTCTTTCGGATCATGCATGTGTAAGCAAATTTGTTGCAGGCGTAAGAAATATCGGGTCGCGTAAATGTCAAGTGTTGTAAGGAACCGGCCAAGCTTAGAAATTTGGTCGGATCAGAGTACGGTTTACCTTGATTGGAGCTCAACTTTCCATTGGTGTCTACTGGTGTACGTGTTGCCTTGCAACCAACCATCCCAGCACGTTCAATTATGTCTTTTGCATAATTTGTTTGATTTAAAAATAAGCCATTAGACGTACGTTGAACCGAAATCCTCAAAAACGAACTCAGAGGACCAAGGTCCTTCATTGTAAATTCACGGGATAACAGACGCAATAATTTTTCACGAAGAGAAGAGGTAGATGTTGTCAAAATAATGTCGTCAACGTATAACAAAATGTATGCAACATCCTTACCTTGATGTAGGATGAACAAAGAGTGATCGGTTGTGCTATGTTGAAAGCCAATCGATGCCACAAAATCAGCAAAGTGTTGATACTATGCTCTTGGAGCTTGTTTCAAACCGTCTAACGAGCGTTTGAGTAGACACACGTGATTCAGATAGTGTGGATCACGAAAACCATACGGTTAATGCATATATACCGTCTCGTTTAAAGAACCATGTAGAAATGCATTTTTCACGTCCAGTTGATGTATATCCCTTGATTTTGATAAAGCAATAGATAAAACCATTCGAATGGTAGCCGGCTTAATTACCGGACTAAATGTCTCATTGCAATCAATACCAACCGTTTGAGAACGACTGATATCTCATATTTTATACATGTTTTCCTTAGCGATATCGATCACATTTTAGTCCGTTCGAATACGATTTGGTGTTTATTTTGATAATATTGAGAATGTCCGAGTTTGAAGAGCTAAATATAGAAGAGTTGCATTCTTTGGAGTTTTTGAGGCATTTTGTTAATCGATTGGTGCACCAAGGTTTAAAATGCTAAGTACATATCGGGTATTTTGGTTTTGAGTTAGTATTTGTGTTGAAAAAGTGCAAAGAAAAATGAGATATCAGTTTATGCTTTATGTCGCGGCGCGATGGCATTGGCCGCAGCGCGGAGATTAACTATTTTCAATATCAGGAAAGGGTTCAGAGAAGGGTTCAAAACCAGTTGTATGTCGCGGCGCGACAAATGGGGCCGCGACGCGGCATTTGCTTAGTTTCAAGATCATAAACAGATTTAAGAAGGTCCCAGTTCACGTGTATTGTCTCGGCACGACAATAGAGGGCTGCTGCGCGGCGGTATGTCGGCCCAGGTAATTTTGGCAGGTATTTAAGGCCCGAAAAATACCCTAATTATTCATTCTTGCATCCAGACAAATTCCAGCAGCTTTTTGATGAAAAAGGGTGATTTTTGGGGAATCCCAAGATCATTCTAACACCTCAATCATTCCGGAAATGAGTCTCGATTCGTTCATCATTCAAAAACACAATTTTCATTAGGTTTAATTCTTATCATCATAATGAATACTCTTAATTGTTTATTTGTGATTTTGGTTTTAGCCATGATTGTTGGCTAAGCACTTTAATGTTTGTCTAGATTGAATATTCGTATGTGTTTGGATGATACTTTAATGTTTAATTTGATTAATGCATGATAATTATGAGTTTTGATTAAGAACCATTCTTATGGGATTTGATTATTGTTACTAGGCTTGATTAGTGATCTTGTTTGGATAAAGCGAACCTTGTTTCAATTTAGTGAACTAATTTCCAATTGATTTGTCTTAACCAATTGCGTGCTTACTGGACCAAGGGGGTAAACCGGGTAACATAGATTGAACAAAATAGGGGTGAATTGTGTGGAGTGAACGCGTAACCAATTGAATCTTAATCTTATAATTAGATAATTACTAAGTCACAAACGAAAGAGGTCTTTGGTGAAAGGGAACCCTAAACCAATAAATCCTAGTTTGACGTGTTTGCTTAAAGAGAACTCTGGGTAAACCGACTCTATAGTTGCATGTATTGATAAATAGAACTAGATCTTAATAACAAATCATCCGACACTGCGAATAGGAGATCTAGGCGAACATTCTTTTATCTATTGAATTCAAATATCTTTACTTTTCGTTGAGTCTGCATTTATTTTCTATAAACTTTAAAACAAAAAAATATTGTCTTTTACTTTTAATCTATCCTTGATTTGGCTAATCGTTAAATAGCCACAAAACAAATTATCTCGTACTTTCAATTTTCATAGTTTAACTTAGTTTATTTTTATTAGTTGCAATCTTAATTCTCACGTTAAACTGTCCTTGGAACAATTTCGGAATTACCAACTTTATACTATTGCACGATCGGGTACACTGCCCGTTAGTGTGTAATAATCTTTAAAACTGGCATTTTCCAGAGATAAATTATATACTAGATTTTACACATCAAGTTTTTGGCGCCGCTGCCGGGGACAGTTGTGTCGAAAATTAAGATTGTTATCTAATTGTTCTTAGTTTAGTTTTAATTGTCATTTATTATTACTTTTCGTTTATTCTCAGTTGAATCGGTGCGTTTAATCAGTTGTTAGTTGTGATTTCGTAGATAACAGGTAGTGCATGCCACATACACGTTCTTCAGATTCTCCTATTCTTCAACCATTTGACGAACCCGAAAGAGAGTTATTTAGAGAATTAAATCAAGAGAAACAGTCTACAGTGGATTCATCAGCTTCTTCAAGTGATAATATAATTAATTTGGGTAGCAGTGCTGAGACTGTGGTGTCCGATACACCACCTGAAATCAACGAAGCAGAAGACTCTTATGTTTCATTAGATATTTTAGAGACTGAAGAGATGGTCGATCAACCACCTCGTCCTCAGACTATGGCAGAAAAGTTGAAGGCCACCCGAGCTGGCCAAGGCAATTCGATTACACAACCAAACATCACTCAGCTTTCCAAATCACAGGGCCAATTCTGAGTTTGATTTCTTCTGATTGCCAATTTCATGTCAAGGATAGTGAGGATGCTAACGAGCATCTTCATATTTTCAATGATGTTTGCAACTTATTCAAGCTGCATGAGGTTGCTGATACTTCGATCAAGACAAGGCTTTTTCCCTGGACTCTTAAAGGGAGAAGCTAAGAGATGGTTAGATAAGCAACCAGAGGGAACGATTACCTCTTGGGAAGTTTTGGTAGATAAGTTCTTATCAAAGTTTTTCCCTGCGTCTCGAGCTGCTAGACTTCAAGCAGATATTTCACAATTCAGGCAAAAGAGCAGTGAGACATTATTTGATGCTTGGGACCGTTATTCTAATTTGTTATGCTCATGTCTGCAACATGGGTTGAATGACTTACAAAAGGTCCAGATTTTCTACAAGGGTTGTGATATCCCAACGCGTTAGAGCATTGATCAAGCAGCCGGTGGAACTTTAATGGATAAGACAGAAGAAGAGGCGTTAGAGATAATTGAAAAGCAAGCTGCCTACACTCACGAATGGCATCAAGATCATGAGTCATCCCGTTCAGCTTCAGTTAAGAGAACCGAAACCACTGGTGCGTATGATGATTATGGGTCTATTAATGCTAAGTTAGACAAATTTGGTAGACACTTGGAGAAGTTGGAAAAGGACATGCATGGTATTAAGGTTGGTTGTGAGTTTTGCGGGGGATTACACTTAGGAAAAGATTGTGATGTAGGTTTGACTATGAACCAGAAAGAAGAGATCGCTTATATTAGTCAACAAAACAACAATCAGTTTCAGGGACGTGCACAGTTTAATAGGAATTTCAACAATCCCTATAATCCTCAAGGTAATCAAGGTTCGAGGTTCCAGCCAGGATCTAGTGGAGGATATCAACAGCAAGCTCCCGGGTATTTTCAGAAGCCCCAAGCCGAAGAGAAAAAGTCCAACCTTGAAGCTATGATCGAAAAGCTTGTGATGTCTCAAACTCAGCTTGTTACTACTGTGACCCAAAATAATGAGAAGAATGATCAAATGTTTCGAAATCAACAAGCAGCTATTCAGAATTTAGAGAAACAAATTGGTCAACTTGCTAATCAGAGTAATTAGAGGAAACCGGCAGAATTACCTAGCAAAACAGACATTAACCCGAAGAATGGGCACGTTAATGCTATCACCACTCAAAGTGGTTTAGTATATGATCCACCGCGGAAGCCCGATGAGTATGATTTGCGAGTGCCGTTAGCTAAGGATAGTGAACTGGTTGTTGTTAGTGAACCAGAGGGGGAAAAGGAGCCGGAACAGGTGATTGAGAAAGTTGTAAGGGTACCAGAAACTGTGGCTGCGAAGCCGGTAGTTAAAGAGTATCAACCACCGCTCCTATTCCCGAGGAAGCAGAGATTGGAGAAGCTTGAGGCGGAAAAGTCCAAGTTCATGGACTTGATTAAAAAAGTTAACATAAATATGCCTTTTATTGATGTGATTGCAGGTATGCCAAAGTATGCAAGGTTTCTGGAGGATTTGCTAACTAAAAGGAAGAAGTTGGAGAACGTTTCTTCAGTCAGGTTGAATGCCGCTTGCTCAGCGGTAGTTGCAAACAAGCTTCCCGAGAAGCTTGAGGATCCTGGGAGTTTTACCATTCCTTGTTTACTTGGTAGTTTAGACTGTGTAATGGCATTGGCGGATTTGGGGGCTAGCATAAATTTAATGCCTTATTCTACTTATTTACAGCTAGACCCCGGGGAGTTAAAACCCACGCGTATGGCTATTCAGCTAGCTGACCGCTCTATTAAATTCCCTCATGGAATTATAGAGAATATGCTAGTTAAGACTGGGTCGTTGGTTTTCCCGGCTGATTTCGTGGTTTTGGATATGGAAGTGGATGAAAGGATTCCACTTATTTTGGGTCAGCCATTTTTGAATACTGCTAGGTGTATCATCGATGTTTATGGCCAAAAGTTGACCCTTAGGATAGATGACTCGAGTGCAACATTCTCAATCGACCATGCTCTAAAATACCCTGCCTACACTGATGATACATGTTATTTTCTTAACACTGTGGATGTCCAGTCTGAGTTTTTGCAGGAATTCCCAGAGTTACAGGGTTCAGGAGAATGCTCATTGATTGAAATTTATGAGGAGTTGCAGGTTGATGAGGTGGATATTTTAACCGCCTTGATGGGAAACGGCTATGAGCCCTGAGGAGGAGTTCAAAGAACTCGAACGTGATGTGGATTACCGGAGCAAGTCTTCAATTGAAGAACCTCCCGAGTTAGAATTGAAGCCACTTCCAGATCATTTGGAATACGCTTATTTGTAGGAGGAATCTAAGCTATCGGTAATTATGTCTTCTTCTCTTACTACAGGTCAGAAAACTGAACTTGTGACCATATTAAAGGCCCATAAACTGGCCATTGCGTGAAAAATTCATGACATCAAGGGTATTAGTCCCTCCTATTGCACCCACAAAATTTTAATGGAGGATAACTCCAAACCTGTGGTACAACATCAAAGGAGGTTGAACTCGCACATGAAAGATGTCGTGAAGAAAGAGATCATTAAGCTCCTTGATGCAGGTCTGATTTACCCGATTTCTGACAGTCCGTGGATTAGCCCGGTACACTGTGTACCTAAGAAAGGTGGTATGACTGTTACCACCAATGATAAAAATGAGTTAATTTCCCCTCGAACTGTCACGGGGTGGCGTGTTTGTATTGACTATCGTAAGTTGAACGACGCCACACGCAAAGACCATTTCCTGTTACCTTTCATGGATCAAATGCTAGAGAGGTTGGTGGGAAACAACTTTTATGGTTTTCTTGATGGTTTTTCGGGCTATTTTCAAATTCCCATCTCTCCCGAGGACCAAGAGAAAACCACTTTCAAGTGCCCATATGGCACATTCTCATACCGTCGCATGCCCTTTGGCCTTTGTAACGCTCCAGCCACTTTTCAAAGGTGCATGATGGCCATATTCCATGATATGATAGAAGATTGCATGGAGGTGTTCATGGATGACTTTTCGGTCTTCGGTGACACTTTCGATTCATGCCTTCTTAATTTAGAGCGGATGTTGGTAAGGTGTGAGAAATCTAATCTTGTGCTCAACTGGGAAAAGTGCCATTTCATGGTACAAGGGGGCATAGTTCTAGGGCACAAGATTTCTAGGAACGGTATTGAGGTGGATCCCTCAAAGGTAACGGCTATTAAGAACCTTCCACCTCCCACCGATGTTAAGGGTGTTCGGAGTTTTCTCGGGCACGCCGGTTTTTACCGGCGGTTCATAAAGGATTTTTCCAAAATCGTTAACCCGATGAACAAACTCTTTGAAAAGGACACACCTTGGAACTTCTCCGAAGAGTGCCAAAAGGCGTTCGAACTTCTTAAGGAGAAACTCATCAATGCACCTATCATAATTGCTCCGAATTGGTCTCTTCTGTTCGAGCTTATGTGTGATGCATCCGATTTTGCTGTTGGCTCTTTTTTGGGCCAAAGGGTCGAGAAACATTACCGACCCATCTATTATGCAAGCAAGACCTTGCAGGGTGCACAGTTGAATTATACTACCACTGAAAAGGAGCTCCTTGCGGTGGTCTTTTTGTTCGATAAGTTCCGGTCCTACTTAGTCTTATCTAAGACTATAGTCTTTACGGACCATTCTGCTCTAAAGTACCTTTTCGCCAAACTGGATGCCAAACCTCGATTGCTTAGATGGATCTTGCTTTTGCAAGAATTCGATATCGAGATCCGGGATAAGAAGGGTGCTAAAAATCTCGCGGCCGACCACTTGTCTAGACTCGAGAATCCAAATCTCGAATTCCTTCATGAGTCGAGCATCCATGATGATTTTCCCGATGAATATCTCATGAAGATGGACAAGGTGGATGAGTCATGGTATGTGGAAATTGCTAATTATCTCGTTGGGAAATTCTTGGAAAAAGGGTGGTCACATCAAAAGAGGAAGAAATTCTTTAGTGACCTTAAGTACTATTTCTGGGAGGATCCCTATCTTTTTTGTTGTTGTCCCGATGGGGTTATCCGCCAGTGTATTTCCGGTGAAGAGTGTATGCGAATTTTAACCGAGTGCCATAGTGGGCCTACCGGTGGGCATTTTGGACGGACCCCAAATCATGGGGCGTAAGGTTTATGATGCCGACTTCTTTTGGCCGACAATCTTCAAAGATGCTCACCTGATTTTTAAATCGTGCGATTCTTGTCAAAGGGCCGGTAAAGTCACCAAACGGGATGAGATGCCTCAACAAAGCATCCAAGTATGCGAAGTATTTGACGTTTGGGGAATTGACTTTATGGGGCCATTTCCGAAATCTCATAATTATAGTTACATACTCGTTGCCATTGACTACGTGTCTAAATGGGCCGAAGCGCAAGCTTTAGCCGCAAACGATGCTCGAGTTGTGATTTATTTCCTTCAGCGTTTATTCTCTAGATTTGGAACTCCTAAAGCATTAATTAGCGATAGGGGTACTCATTTTTGTAACGTCCAAATGGAGAAGGTATTGAAGCGATATGGAGTTCTCCATAAAGTTTCTACTTCATACCATCCTCAAACGAGCGGAAAAGTTGTGAATACCAATCGAGCTCTTAAAGGAATTCTTGAGAAAACTGTGGGGTCGAATCCGAAGGAGTGGGCGAATAAGCTCGATGAAGCTTTGTGGGCATTTAGAACCGCCTACAAAACACCGATTGGTACCACTCCTTAACGGTTGGTTTATGGAAAAGAGTGCCATCTCCCATTGGAGATTGAGCATAAGGTGATGTGGGCACTTAAAAAGTGCAATTTGGATTTAAAGGAAGCCGAACGCCTAAGGGCGGGGCAATTGAATGAGCTTGGTGAATTACGCCTTGATGCGTACGAAAATTCGTTGATTTATAAGGAGAAAACCAAGCAATGGCATGATAGAAGGTTAAAGGGTCTGAAAGAGTTTAATGAGGGGGATCGAGTGCTTTTGTTTAACTCTAGATTGAAGCTTTTACCCGAAAAACTTAAGTCCCGGTGGACGGGACCATTTGAGGTTGTTAAGGTGTACCCATACGGTGCGATTGAGTTGAAAAATGCGAGTGGTACTACCTTTAAAGTTAATGGACATCGAGTGAAGAAATATTTCGATGGTCCGTTTGAGATTGATGACGAGGTTCACGTTGAACCCGATCCTAACGTCACTTGAAGTTGGGGACGAGTCGTGTGAACGACTCGTTAAATATAGTTCACATTGTTGTATAGTTTGTATATGTAGGTTTGATCACGGGCTTGCTGTGTCTAAAATGCTATTTGATTGATTGTGGTATTTTGTTTGTTGCTTTTATTGGTTGTTTGGTTTTTAAAGATGAATAGAAGGTGATGAATAAACAAAAACGTCAAGGTATCAGGTTGTGCACATTGCCGCGACGCGACACATATGGCCGCGGTGCGAGATTACAAAGTTTTTAGGATTAGGAAGCCATTTAAAGTGGTTCCTGATTACGCCCATTTCCGCGTCGCGAGGATTGGTGTCGTGGCGCGAGTTTTCATAGGTTTTCGAGGTCACCTAATAAGAAATTAATAAGTATCAGGTACAGCATATCGCCGCGGCGCGGCGACTAATGTCTCGGCGCGACATTCCTGCCGCACAGATTCATACCCGACGGTCACTCTTTTAAATCAAAAGGTTCAACCCGACCAAATACGTAACCCGACAGGAATCTCACTCTTTTTAGGGGGTTTTTGATCTGTTTTCACCCACCATTCTTATACTTACCTCTCAAACACACTTAGAGCTCTCAAACCCTAATTTCAATTATCTCTAATTCTTCACTAATTTCTTTAATTCCTTGTTCAATCATGCCGGTTAAGGTCCGAATTTGCTATTCTCTATCTTTTTCTCTCATGTTTCTTTGATTAATTTTATTAATTCTAGGGTTCATGTTTGAAATTTTGGGGGGTTTGTTTAATTGAGACTTTTATGCCTTAATATGTGATGAATTGTTTATGAATATGATATTATTGTGTTTTCTTCATGAATTCTTGTGTAGTTTATGCATAATATTGATTCTTGAGATTAAGGTAGCGATAAATCCGAATTTGATGTTGAATGTTTGGGGATTTTGTTTGTGAAGGAGATGTTTGCTACTAGATACTTGTTTTAAAATAGTGTGGTGTGATTTGGGCGGGTCATATGTGATTTTGGTAATTGGTAAAGCATGATGATTTTTGTGATTTGTGAGATGTTTATTTGGTTTTTGGAATTGTTTAATCTTTTGCAAGTTTAGAAGTTAACTCGTGATTATAGGAATGATTTATCGTAGGTTGGTTAATTAATTAGACGAGTTTGTGAAATTGAGTTAAGTGGGGATTGTTTAATGGGGCACTTACATGATATAGTGTTTTGAGAATTGGTTTGAATTTGGTACCATGGAACAAAAACACATGTTTTAAATACTTGCTTTTGTTTAAATGCCTAATTGAAGTTGAAACGAGTATTAATGGTAGTTGATGCAAGTATGTGGAACATGTTGGTTTGATTATTATTATTGTCCTAACGCTAACTTTTCAAGGTTTGGTGTTTGGTTTGGTTCTTGTTTCATGTGTGCAGAGAAGCAGAGTTGATGTCCCCTCGTCCTCCACATCTCAATCACGAAGGGATGAAGAGAGAAGAACGAACCCAGAGATTTGGTTACAAAAAGTTAGAGAAAATTACTCTCAATATTTTGAATTTATTTCGGTTCGAAATATACAAGCGACCTGGTATTTTAGTTGGGATGAGTTGGATAGAGCAACTAGTGAGATAAGGGATGAAATTACTGATATGCTAGCAATGTCGAGAAACAGAGTCTATCTTGGCACTTGGGAACGTGCTATGTCTTTGAGAGACGACATTTATCGCGAGTTGGTTGTTGAGTTTTTCTCCTCTCTAAGTGTGCATTCTAGAAGGGATCCTACGGATCAAGGGTTTATGATATTTCAACTAGGGAGAGAGAATCGAGCCATGAGTCGAATGGATTTGGCTCGAGCACTCAATTTGTATGAGGAATTGGATGAGAAGTCTTTAACACAGTATTTGAAAAAATAAACTGAATTTATAGGACATCCGGGGGATTATAACGAGCGAGACTTTTGGTATGAAATTTCGGGTTTGACTCCGTTTGTTTCCAATGAGTCGAAGGGGTCCGATATTCGGAGCAGACAGCTACGGTTACTTCATAAATTGCTTTCGTGTACTTTTTGCGGTCGAAGGAATGGGAACGATAAAGTCAATTCGACCGAGTTGTGGATTATGCATCGAGTTCGGGCCAATGCACATGTTGATTTTTGTATGTTAATTGCTACTTATTTATCTCATCATGCGAGGGAAATAAGAGCATCAAGGCCACTTCTTGGTGGTCATTTTGTTACAAAAATTGCGAGGTTTTTCAACATTGATTTTAGCAGGTGTACGAAATTGACCGACCCATTACAGATTATGAAACCTTTTAATTTAAGGTTTTATATTAGTGCAAATTTTGTAATGTGGTGTAGTGACCCGAACTTTTCCATGTTTATATATATTAAATGAAATTGTTATTTACATGATTAAGTGTTTCCAACATGTTAAGCAATCAAACTTGTTAAGACTTGATTAATTGAAATAGGTTTCATATAGACAATTGACCACCCAAGTTGACCGGTAATTCACGAATGTTAAAACTTGTAAAAACTATATGATGTCATATATATGGATATATATATATATATATATATATATATATATATATATATATATATATATATATATATATATATATATATATAGTTAACATGGTATTATGATAAGTAAACATATCATTAAGTATATTAACAATGAACTACATATGTAAAAACAAGACTACTAACTTAAGGATTCCGAAACGAGGCATATATGTAACGATTATCGTTGTAACGACATTTAATTGTATATATATCATATTAAGATATATTAATACATCATAATATCATGATAATGTAATAATATAACATCTCTTTAGATATAATAAACAATGGGTTAACAACATTTAACAAGATCGTTAACCTAAAGGTTTCAAAACAACACTTACATGTAACGACTAACGATGACTTAATGACTCAGTTAAAATGTATATACATGTAGTGTTTTAATATGTATTCATACACTTTTGAAAGACTTCAAGACACTTATCAAAGTACTTCTACTTAACAAAAATGCTTACAATTACATCCTCATTCATTTTCATCAACAATTCTACTCGTATGCACTCGTATTCGTACTCGTACAATACCCAGCTTCTAAATATATTTACTATTGGTATATACACTCCAATGATTAGCTCTTAGCAGCCCTTTTGAGTCAACTAACACATGTGGGAACCATAATTTGGCAACTAGCATGAAATATCTCATAAAATTACAAAAATATTAGTAATCATTCATGACTTATTTACAAGTAAACAAAATTACACATCCTTTATATCTAATCCATATACCAATGACCAAAAACACCTACAAACACTTTAATTCTTCAATTTTCTTCATCTAATTGATCTCTCTCAAGTTCTATCTTCAAGTTCTAAGTGTTCTTCATAAATTCTATAAGTTCTAGCTTCATAAAATCAAGAATACTTCCAAGTTTGCTAGCTTACTTCCAATCTTGTAAAGTGATCATCCAATCTCAAGAAATCTTTCTTATTTATAGTAATATATCTTTCTAATACAAGGTAATACTCATATTCAAACTTTGATTCAATTTCTATAACTATAACAATCTTATTTCGAGTGGAAATCTTACTTGAACTTGTTTTCGTGTCATGATTTTGCTTCAAGAACTTTCAAGCCACCCAAGGATCCTTTGAAGCTAGATCCATTTTTCTCATTTCCAGTAGGTTTATCCACAAAACCTGATGTAGTAATGATGTTCATAACATCATTCGATTCATATATATAAAACTACCTTATTCGAAGGTTTAAACTTGAAATCACTAGAACATAGTTTAGTTAAATCTAAACTTGTTCGCAAACAAAAGTTATCCTTCTAACTTGACTTTTAAAATCAACTAGACACATGTTCTATATCTATATTATATGTTAACTTAATGATTTAAAACCTGAAAACACGAAAAACACTGTAAAACTGGATATACGCCGTCGTAGTAACACCGCGGGCTGTTTTGGGTTAGTTAATTAAAAACTATGATAAACTTTGATTTAAAAGTTGTTCTTCTGGGAAAATAATTTTTCTTATGAACATGAAACTATATCCAAAAATCATGGTTAATGAAATGTCCCGTTCTTATTGATTAAAAACGTTCCATATTAATTGGTTTCGTTGCGAGGTTTTGACCTCTATATGAGACGTTTTTCAAAGACCGCATTCATTTTAAAACAAACCATAACCTTTATTTCATCAATAAAGGTTTAAAAAAAAACTTTACGTAGATTATCAAATAATGATAATCTAAAATATCTTGTTTACACACGACCATTACATAATGGTTTACAATACAAATATGTTACAACAAAATAAGTTTCTTGAATGCAGTTTTTACACAATATCATACAAGCATGGACTCCAAATCTCGCCCTTATTTAAGTATGCGACAGCGAAAGCTCTTAATAATCACCTGAGAATAAACATGCTTAAAACGTCAACAAAAATGTTGGTGAGTTATAGGTTTAACCTATATATATCAAATCATAATAATAGACCACAAGATTTCATATTTCAATACACATCCCATACATAGAGATAAAAATCATTCATATGGTGAACCCCTGGTAACCGACATTAACAAGATGCATATATAAGAATATCCCCATCATTCCGGGACACCCTTCGGATATGATATAAATTTCGAAGTACTAAAGCATCCGGTACTTTGGATGGGGTTTGTTAGGCCCAATAGATCTATCTTTAGGATTCGCGTCAATTAGGGTGTCTGTTCCCTAATTCTTAGATTACCAGACTTAATAAAAAGGGGCATATTCGATTTCGATAATTCAACCATAGAATGTAGTTTCACGTACTTGTGTCTATTTTGTAAATCATTTATAAAACCTGCATGTATTCTCATCCCAAAAATATTAGATTTTAAAAGTGGGACTATAACTCACTTTCACAGATTTTTACTTCGTCGGGAAGTAAGACTTGGCCACTGGTTGATTCACGAACCTATAACAATATATACATATATATCAAAGTATGTTCAAAATATATTTACAACACTTTTAATATATTTTGATGTTTTAAGTTTATTAAGTCAGCTGTCCTCGTTAGTAACCTACAACTAGTTGTCCACAGTTAGATGTACAGAAATAAATCGATAAATATTATCTTGAATCAATCCACGACCCAGTGTATACGTATCTCATTATTGATCACAACTCAAACTATATATATTTTGGAATCAACCTCAACCCTGTATAGCTAACTCCAACATTCACATATAGAGTGTCTATGGTTGTTCCGAAATATATATAGATGTGTCGACATGATAGGTCGAAAAATTGTATACGTGTCTATGGTATCTCAAGATTACATAATATACAATACAAGTTGATTAAGTTATGGTTGGAATAGATTTGTTACCAATTTTCACGTAGCTAAAATGAGAAAAATTATCCAATCTTGTTTTACCCATAACTTCTTCATTTTAAATCCGTTTTGAGTGAATCAAATTGCTATGGTTTCATATTGAACTCTATTTTATGAATCTAAACAGAAAAAGTATAGGTTTATAGTCGGAAAAATAAGTTACAAGTCGTTTTTGTAAAGGTAGTCATTTCAGTCGAAAGAACGACGTCTAGATGACCATTTTAGAAAACATACTTCCACTTTGAGTTTAACCATAATTTTTGGATATAGTTTCATGTTCATAATAAAACTCATTTTCTCAGAATAACAACTTTTAAATCAAAGTTTATCATAGTTTTTAATTAACTAACCCAAAACAGCCCGCGGTGTTACTACGACGGCGTAAATCCGGTTTTACGGTGTTTTTCGTGTTTCCAGGTTTTAAATCATTAAGTTAGCATATCATATAGATATAGAACATGTGTTTAGTTGATTTTAAAAGTCAAGTTAGAAGGATTAACTTTTGTTTGCGAACAAGTTTAGAATTAACTAAACTATGTTCTAGTGATTACAAGTTTAAACCTTCGAATAAGATAGCTTTATATGTATGAATCGAATGATGTTATGAACATCATTACTACCTTAAGTTCCTTGGATAAACCTACTGGAAAAGAGAAAAACAAGTTCAAGTAAGATCATCACTTGAAATAAGATTGTTATAGTTATAGAAATTGAACCAAAGTTTGAATATGATTATTACCTTGTATTAGAATGATAACCTACTGTAAGAAACAAAGATTTCTTGAGGTTGGATGATCACCTTACAAGATTGGAAGTGAGCTAGCAAACTTGAAAGTATTCTTGATTTTATGTAACTAGAACTTGTAGAATTTATGAAGAACACTTAGAACTTGAAGATAGAACTTGAGAGAGATCAATTAGATGAAGAAAATTGAAGAATGAAAGTGTTTGTAGGTGTTTTTAGTTGTTGGTATATGGATTAGATATAAAGGATATTTAATTTTGTTTTCATGTAAATAAGTCATGAATGATTACTCATATTTTTGTAATTTTATGAGATATTTCATGCTAGTTGCCAAATGATGGTTCTCACATGTGTTAGGTGACTCACATGGGCTGCTAAGAGCTGATCATTGGAGTGTATATACCAATAGTACATACATCTAAAAGCTGTGTATTGTACGAGTACGAATACGGGTGCATACGAGTAGAATTGTTGATGAAACTGAACGAGGATGTAATTGTAAGCATTTTTGTTAAGTAGAAGTATTTTGATAAGTGTATTGAAGTCTTTCAAAAGTGTATAAATACATATTAAAACACTACATGTATATACATTTTAACTGAGTCGTTAAGTCATCGTTAGTCGTTACATGTAAGTGTTGTTTTGAAACCTTTAGGTTAACGATCTTGTTAAATGTTGTTAACCCAATGTTTATAATATCAAATGAGATTTTAAATTATTATATTATCATGATATTATCATGTATGAATATCTCTTAATATGATATATATACATTAAATGTCTTTACAACGATAATCGTTACATATATGTCTCGTTTAAAAATCATTAAGTTAGTAGTCTTGTTTTTACATATGTAGTTCATTGTTAATATACTTAATGATATGTTTACTTATCATAGTATCATGTTAACTATATATATATCCATATATATATGTCATCATATAGTTTTTACAAGTTTTAACGTTCGTGAATCACCGGTCAACTTGGGTGGTCAATTGTCTATATGAAATATATTTCAATTAATCAAGTCTTAACAAGTTTGATTGCTTAACATGTTGGAAACATTTAATCATGTAAATATCAATCTCAATTAATATATATAAACATGGAAAAGTTCGGGTCACTACAGTACCTACCCGTTAAATAAATTTCGTCCCGAAATTTTAAGCTGTTGAAGGTGTTGACGAATCTTCTGGAAATAGATGTGGGTATTTCTTCTTCATCTGATCTTCACGCTCCCAGGTGAACTCGGGTCCTCTACGAGCATTCCATCGAACCTTAACAATTGGTATCTTGTTTTGCTTAAGTCTTTTAACCTCACGATCCATTATTTCGACGGGTTCTTCGATGAATTGGAGTTTTTTGTTGATTTGGATTTCATCTAACGGAATAGTGAGATCTTCTTTAGCAAAACATTTCTTCAAATTCGAGACGTGGAAAGTGTTATGTACAGCCGCGAGTTGTTGAGGTAACTCAAGTCGGTAAGCTACTGGTCCGACACGATCAATAATCTTGAATGGTCCAATATACCTTGGATTTAATTTCCCTCGTTTACCAAATCGAACAACGCCTTTCCAAGGTGCAACTTTAAGCATGACCATCTCTCCAATTTCAAATTCTATATCTTTTCTTTTAATGTCAGCGTAGCTCTTTTGTCGACTTTGGGCGGTTTTCAACCGTTGTTGAATTTGGATGATCTTCTCGGTAGTTTCTTGTATAATCTCCGGACCCGTAATCTGTCTATCCCCCACTTCACTCCAACAAATCGGAGACCTGCACTTTCTACCATAAAGTGCTTCAAACGGCGCCATCTCAATGCTTGAATGGTAGCTATTGTTGTAGGAAAATTCTGCTAATGGTAGATGTCGATCCCAACTGTTTCCGAAATCAATAACACATGCTCGTAGCATGTCTTCAAGCGTTTGTATCGTCATCAGTTTGTGGATGATAGGCAGTACTCATGTCTAGACGAGTTCCTAATGCTTGCTGTAATGTCTGCCAGAATCTTGAAATAAATCTGCCATCCCTATCAGAGATAATAGAGATTGGTATTCCATGTCTGGAGACGACTTCCTTCAAATACAGTCGTGCTAACTTCTCCATCTTGTCATCTTCTCTTATTGGCAGGAAGTGTGCTGATTTGGTGAGACGATCAACTATTACCCAAATAGTATCAAAACCACTTGCAGTCCTTGGCAATTTAGTGATGAAATCCATGGTAATGTTTTCCCATTTCCATTCCGGGATTTCGGGTTGTTGAAGTAGACCTGATGGTTTCTGATGCTCAGCTTTGACCTTAGAACACGTCAAACATTCTCCTACATATTTAGCAACATCGGCTTTCATACCCGGCCACCAAAAATGTTTCTTGAGATCCTTGTACATCTTCCCCGTTCCAGGATGTATTGAGTATCTGGTTTTATGAGCTTCTCTAAGTACCATTTCTCTCATATCTCCAAATTTTGGTACCCAAATCCTTTCAGCCCTATACCGGGTTCCGTCTTCCCGAATATTTAGATGCTTCTCCGATCCCTTGGGTATTTCATCCTTTAAATTTCCCTCTTTTAAAACTCCTTGTTGCGCCTCCTTTATTTGAGTAGTAAGGTTATTATGAATCATTATATTCATAGATTTTACTCGAATGGGTTCTCTGTCCTTCCTGCTCAAGGCATCGGCTACCACATTTGCCTTCCCCGGGTGGTAACGAATCTCAAAGTCATAATCATTCAACAACTCAATCCACCTACGCTGCCTCATATTCAGTTGTTTCTGATTAAATATGTGTTGAAGACTTTTGTGGTCGGTATATATAATACTTTTGACCCCATATAAGTAGTGCCTCCAAGTCTTTAATGCAAAAACAACCGCGCCTAATTCCAAATCATGCGTCGTATAATTTTGTTCGTGAATCTTCAATTGTCTAGACGCATAAGCAATCACCTTCGTTCGTTGCATTAATACACAACCGAGACCTTGCTTTGATGCGTCACAATAAATCACAAAATCATCATTCCCTTCAGGCAATGACAATATAGGTGCCGTAGTTAGCTTTTTCTTCAATAACTGAAACGCTTTCTCTTGTTCATCATTCCATTCAAATTTCTTCCCTTTATGCGTTAATGCAGTCAAGGGTTTTGCTATTCTGGAAAAGTCTTGGATGAACCTTCTGTAGTAACCAGCTAGTCCTAAAAACTGGCGTATGTGTTTAGGAGTTTTCGGGGTTTCCCACTTTTCAACAGTTTCTATCTTTGCCGGATCCACCTTAATACCTTCTTTGTTCACTATGTGACCGAGGAATTGAACTTCTTCCAACCAAAATGCACACTTTGAAAACTTAGCGTACAATTCTTCCTTCCTCAATACTTCTAACACCTTTCTCAAATGTTCACCGTGTTCTTGGTCATTCTTTGAGTAAATAAGTATGTCATCAATGAAAACAATGACAAACTTGTCAAGGTATGGTCCACACACTCGGTTCATAAGGTCCATGAACACAGCTGGTGCATTAGTTAAACCAAACGGCATGACCATAAACTCGTAATGACCGTAACGTGTTCTGAAAGCAGTCTTTGGAATATCATCTTCTTTCACCCGCATTTGATGATACCCGGAACGTAAGTCAATCTTTGAATAAACAGACGAGCCTTGTAATTGATCAAATAAGTCGTCGATTCTCGGTAGTGGGTAGCGGTTCTTGATGGTAAGTTTGTTCAACTCTCGGTAGTTGATACACAACCTGTATGTACCATCTTTCTTCTTGACAAACAAAACAGGAGCTCCCCACGGTGATGTGCTTGGTCGAATGAAACCACGCTCTAAAAGTTCTTGTAATTGGCTTTGCAGTTCTTTCATCTCGCTGGGTGCGAGTCTGTAAGGAGCACGAGCTATTGGTGCAGCTCCTGGTACAAGATCTATTTGAAATTCAACGGATCGATGTGGGGGTAATCCCGGTAATTCTTTCGGAAATACATCGGGAAATTCTTTTGCAATGGGGACATCATTGATGCTCTTTTCTTCAGTTTGTACTTTCTCGACGTGTGCTAGAACAGCATAGCAACCTTTTCTTATTAGTTTTTGTGCCTTCAAATTACTAATAAGATGTAGCTTCGTGTTGCCCTTTTCTCCGTACACCATTAAGGGTTTTCCTTTTTCTCGTATAATGCGAATTGCATTTTTGTAACAAACGATCTCTGCTTTCACTTCTTTCAACCAGTCCATACCGATTATCACATCAAAACTCCCTAACTCTACTGGTATCAAGTCAATCTTAAATGTTTCGCTAACCAGTTTAATTTCTCGATTCCGGCATATATTATCTGCTGAAATTAATTTACCATTTGCTAATTCGAGTAAAAATTTACTATCCAAAGGCGTCAATGGACAACTTAATTTAGCACAAAAATCTCTACTCATATAGCTTCTATCCGCACCCGAATCAAATAAAACGTAAGCAGATTTATTGTCAATAAGAAACGTACCCATAACAAGCTCCGGGTCTTCCTGTGCCTCTGCCGCATTAATATTGAAAACTCTTCCGCGGCCTTGTCCATTCGTGTTCCCCTGGTTCGGGCAATTTCTAATAATGTGGCCCGGTTTTCCACATTTATAACAAACTACATTGGCATAACTTGCTCCGACACTACTTGCTCCGCCGTTACTCGTTCCGACACCATTTGTTCCTTTCGTTCTATTAACCCCTGGTCCGTAGACCTCACACTTCGCCGCGCTATGACCATTTCTTTTACACTTGTTGCAAAATTTGGTGCAGAACCCCGAGTGATACTTTTCACACCTTTGGCATAGCTGCTTCTGATTGTTGTTGTTGTTGCGGTTATTATTGTTGTTGGGATGATTATTGTAGTTGCTGTTGTTATTGTTGTTGTTGTTGTTGGGCCGTTTGTTGTAGTTGCGATTGTTGGGATAATTGTTGCGATTATTGTCGTAATTCCTGTTGTTGTTGTATTGGTGATTCTTATCACCGTTTTCCTCCCACTTTCTTTTGACTTGCTTCACATTGGCCTCTTCAGCAGTCTATTCTTTAATTCTTTCTTCAATCTGGTTCACTAGTTTGTGAGCCATTCTACATGCCTGTTGTATGGAGGCGGGCTCGTGTGAACTTATATCTTCTTGGATTCTTTCCGGTAATCCTTTCACAAACGCGTCGATCTTCTCTTCCTCATCTTCGAATGCTCCCGGACACAATAGGCACAATTCTGTGAATCGTCTTTCGTACGTGGAAATATCAAATCCTTGGGTTCGTAACCCTCTAAGTTCTGTCTTGAGCTTATTGACCTCGGTTCTGGGACGGTACTTCTCGTTCATCAAGTGCTTGAATGCTGACCACGGTAGTGCGTACGCATCGTCTTGTCCCACTTGCTCTAGATAGGTATTCCACCATGTTAACGCAGAACCTGTGAAGGTATGCGTAGCGTACTTCACTTTGTCCTCTTCAGTACACTTACTTATGGCAAACACCGATTCGACCTTCTCGGTCCACCGTTTCAATCCGATCGGTCCTTCGGTTCCATCAAATTCCAAAGGTTTGCAGGCAGTGAATTCTTTGTAGGTGCATCCTACACGATTTCCTGTACTGCTAGATCCAAGGTTATTGTTGGTATGTAGCGCAGCCTGTACTGCGGCTATGTTTGAAGCTAGAAAAGTACGGAATTCCTCTTCATTCATATTCACGGTGTGTCGAGTAGTCGGTGCCATTTCCTTCAAAATAGTCAAATGGAACAAGTTAATCATACAGAATATTAAGAGTAGTTAATAGTATTTCGTAGCATAATATGAACTCATTTATAAAAGCTTTTTCTTCATATTAGCGTTTTATAAGTTTAAATTCGGGTAGTACCTACCCGTTAAGTTCATACTTAGTAGCTAATATACAATTCAACTACTACAATTCTATATGAAAAACTGATTATAATAATATTTCGCGTTCAAACTTTTACACAATATTTTACAAACTTACAATACCGCTTATTTTACATATAGCATGAAATATAGCACACAATAAATTTGATACAAGATGGTTGTGAAGATAATTCTAGCTAGTACACAAGTCGTTCAGCAAAGGCAATAAAGACACGTAATTCATACGTCCAGAAACAAGTCATGCATTCTGGTTTTACTAGGATTACTTCCCATCCTTGGTCTTGTGGAACATAACCCTTATGGCCGTTGATAAGACAGCGTGTTGTAACGTCGTCAAAGGGACGAGGGTTACGTAATGTCCAACAGTCCCGTAACAATCTAAAAACCTCATTTCTTACCCCAATTACCGACTCCGTCACTTGTGGGAACGTTTTGTTTAATAGTTGTAGCCCGATGTTCTTGTTCTCACTTTGGTGAGAAGCGAACATTACTAATCCGTAAGCATAACATGCTTCTTTATGTTGCATGTTAGCCGCTTTTTCTAAATCACGAAGTCCAATATTCGGATATATTGAGTCAAAATAATTTCTTAACCCATTGCGTAAAATAGCATTTGGGTTCCCCGTAATATATGCGTCAAAGTAAACACATCGTAACTTATGGATTTCCCAATGTGATATCCCCCATCTTTCGAACGAAAGCCTTTTATAAACCAAGGCATTCTTGGAACGTTCTTCGAATGTCTTACAAACTGATCTCACCTTAAATAGTTGTGCCGAAGAATTCTGACCGACTCTAGACAAGATTTCATCAATCATGTCTCCGGGTAGGTCTCTTAAAATATTGGGTTGTCTATCCATTTTGTGTTTTTATACTGTAAAATAGACAAGAGTTAGATTCATAAAAAAAATACTTATTAATACAAGCAATTTTTACATATATCATAAAGCATAAGCACACTATATTACATATATTACACCAGACGAATACAACTATCTTATTCCGACTCGCTTGTTTCTTCTTCTTCGGTTTTGGTTCGTTTTGCCAAGTTTCTAGGGATATATGATGTTCCCCTAATACGAGCCGTAATTTTCCACATTGGTTTAGAAAAACCTGGTGGTTTAGAGGTTCCCGGGTCATTGTTACAACTTAAGGACTTCGGGGGTTGACAATACATATAAAGTTCATCGGGGTTGGAATTAGATTTCTCTATTTTTATGCCCTTTCCCTTATTATTTTCTTTTGCCTTTTTAAATTCAGTTGGGGTAATTTCTATAACATCATCGGAATTCTCGTCGGAATCCGATTCATCGGAGAATTGGTAATCCTCCCAATATTTTGCTTCCTTGGCGGAAACACGATTGACCATAATTAACCTTGATCGGTTGGTTGAGGATTTTCTTTTTCTTAACCGTTTTATTATTTCCCCCACCGGTTCTATTTCTTCATCCGGTTCCGATTCTTCTTCCGGTTCCGATTCTTCTTCCGGTTCCGACTCTTCTTCCGGTTCCTCTTCGGGAACTTGTGAATCAGTCCACGAATCATTCCAATTTACATTTGACTCTTCATTATTATTAGGTGAGTCAATGGGACTTGTTCTAGAGGTAGACATCTATCATATAATATCAAATGCGTTAAGAGATTAATATATCACATAATATTCACATGTTAAAAATATATAGTTTCCAACAAAATTTGTTAAGCAATCATTTTTCAAGTAAACACGGTCGAAGTCCAGACTCACTAATGCATCCTAACAAACTCGATAAGATACACTAATGCAAAATTCTGGTTCTCTAAGACCAACGCTCGGATACCAACTGAAATGTCCCGTTCTTATTGATTAAAAACGTTCCATATTAATTGGTTTCGTTGCGAGGTTTTGACCTCTATATGAGACGTTTTTCAAAGACCGCATTCATTTTAAAACAAACCATAACCTTTATTTCATCAATAAAGGTTTAAAAAAAAACTTTACGTAGATTATCAAATAATGATAATCTAAAATATCCTGTTTACACACGACCATTACATAATGGTTTACAATACAAATATGTTACAACAAAATAAGTTTCTTGAATGCAGTTTTTACACAATATCATACAAGCATGGACTCCAAATCTCGCCCTTATTTAAGTATGCGACAGCGAAAGCTCTTAATAATCACCTGAGAATAAACATGCTTAAAACGTCAACAAAAATGTTGGTGAGTTATAGGTTTAACCTATATATATCAAATCATAATAATAGACCACAAGATTTCATATTTCAATACACATCCCATACATAGAGATAAAAATCATTCATATGGTGAACACCTGGTAACCGACATTAACAAGATGCATATATAAGAATATCCCCATCATTCCGGGACACCCTTCGGATATGATATAAATTTCGAAGTACTAAAGCATCCGGTACTTTGGATGGGGTTTGTTAGGCCCAATAGATCTATCTTTAGGATTCGCGTCAATTAGGGTGTCTGTTCCCTAATTCTTAGATTACCAGACTTAATAAAAAGGGGCATATTCGATTTCGATAATTCAACCATAGAATGTAGTTTCACGTACTTGTGTCTATTTTGTAAATCATTTATAAAACCTGCATGTATTCTCATCCCAAAAATATTAGATTTTAAAAGTGGGACTATAACTCACTTTCACAGATTTTTACTTCGTCGGGAAGTAAGACTTGACCACTGGTTGATTCACGAACCTATAACAATATATACATATATATCAAAGTATGTTCAAAATATATTTACAACACTTTTAATATATTTTGATGTTTTAAGTTTATTAAGTCAGCTGTCCTCGTTAGTAACCTACAACTAGTTGTCCACAGTTAGATGTACAGAAATAAATCGATAAATATTATCTTGAATCAATCCACGACCCAGTGTATACGTATCTCAGTATTGATCACAACTCAAACTATATATATTTTGGAATCAACCTCAACCCTGTATAGCTAACTCCAACATTCACATATAGAGTGTCTATGGTTGTTCCGAAATATATATAGATGTGTCGACATGATAGGTCGAAAAATTGTATACGTGTCTATGGTATCTCAAGATTACATAATATACAATACAAGTTGATTAAGTTATGGTTGGAATAGATTTGTTACCAATTTTCACGTAGCTAAAATGAGAAAAATTATCCAATCTTGTTTTACCCATAACTTCTTCATTTTAAATCCGTTTTGAGTGAATCAAATTGCTATGGTTTCATATTGAACTCTATTTTATGAATCTAAACAGAAAAAGTATAGGTTTATAGTCGGAAAAATAAGTTACAAGTCGTTTTTGTAAAGGTAGTCATTTCAGTCGAAAGAACGACGTCTAGATGACCATTTTAGAAAACATACTTCCACTTTGAGTTTAACCATAATTTTTGGATATAGTTTCATGTTCATAATAAAACTCATTTTCTCAGAATAACAACTTTTAAATCAAAGTTTATCATAGTTTTTAATTAACTAACCCAAAACAGCCCGCGGTGTTACTACGACGGCGTAAATCCGGTTTTACGGTGTTTTTCGTGTTTCCAGGTTTTAAATCATTAAGTTAGCATATCATATAGATATAGAACATGTGTTTAGTTGATTTTAAAAGTCAAGTTAGAAGGATTAACTTTTGTTTGCGAACAAGTTTAGAATTAACTAAACTATGTTCTAGTGATTACAAGTTTAAACCTTCGAACAAGATAGCTTTATATGTATGAATCGAATGATGTTATGAACATCATTACTACCTTAAGTTCCTTGGATAAACCTACTGGAAAAGAGAAAAACAAGTTCAAGTAAGATCATCACTTGAAATAAGATTGTTATAGTTATAGAAATTGAACCAAAGTTTGAATATGATTATTACCTTGTATTAGAATGATAACCTACTGTAAGAAACAAAGATTTCTTGAGGTTGGATGATCACCTTACAAGATTGGAAGTGAGCTAGCAAACTTGAAAGTATTCTTGATTTTATGTAACTAGAACTTGTAGAATTTATGAAGAACACTTAGAACTTGAAGATAGAACTTGAGAGAGATCAATTAGATGAAGAAAATTGAAGAATGAAAGTGTTTTTAGGTGTTTTTAGTTGTTGGTATATGGATTAGATATAAAGGATATTTAATTTTGTTTTCATGTAAATAAGTCATGAATGATTACTCATATTTTTGTAATTTTATGAGATATTTCATGCTAGTTGCCAAATGATGGTTCTCACATGTGTTAGGTGACTCACATGGGCTGCTAAGAGCTGATCATTGGAGTGTATATACCAATAGTACATACATCTAAAAGCTGTGTATTGTACGAGTACGAATACGGGTGCATACGAGTAGAATTGTTGATGAAACTGAACGAGGATGTAATTGTAAGCATTTTGGTTAAGTAGAAGTATTTTGATAAGTGTATTGAAGTCTTTCAAAAGTGTATAAATACATATTAAAACACTACATGTATATACATTTTAACTGAGTCGTTAAGTCATCGTTAGTCGTTACATGTAAGTGTTGTTTTGAAACCTTTAGGTTAACGATCTTGTTAAATGTTGTTAACCCAATGTTTATAATATCAAATGAGATTTTAAATTATTATATTATCATGATATTATCATGTATGAATATCTCTTAATATGATATATATACATTAAATGTCTTTACAACGATAATCGTTACATATATGTCTCGTTTAAAAATCATTAAGTTAGTAGTCTTGTTTTTACATATGTAGTTCATTGTTAATATACTTAATGATATGTTTACTTATCATAGTATCATGTTAACTATATATATATCCATATATATGTCATCATATAGTTTTTACAAGTTTTAACGTTCGTGAATCACCGGTCAACTTGGGTGGTCAATTGTCTATATGAAACATATTTCAATTAATCAAGTCTTAACAAGTTTGATTGCTTAACATGTTGGAAACATTTAATCATGTAAATATCAATCTCAATTAATATATATAAACATGGAAAAGTTCGGGTCACTACAGTTAAACTCAAAGTGGAAGTATGTTTTCCAAAATGGTCATCTAGACGTCGTTCTTTCGACTGAAATGACTACCTTTACAAAAATGACTTGTAACCTTTATTTCTAACTATAAACTTATACTTTTTCTGTATAGATTCATAAACTTAAGATCAATATGAAACCATAGCAATTGGATTCACTCAAAACGGATTGAAAACGAAGAAGTTATGGGTAAAACAAGATTGGATATTTTTACTTGTTGTAGCTACGTGAAAATTGGTAACAAATCTATATTAATCATATCCTAGCTAACTCATATTATATTATACATGTATTCTAATATATTATGTAATCTTGGGATACCATAGACACGTATGCAAATGTTTTGACATATCATATCGACCCATGTATATATGTTATTTGGAACAACCATAGACACTCTATATGCAGTAATGTTGGAGTTAGCTATACAGGGTTGAGGTTGATTCCAAAAATATATATACTTTGAGTTGTGATCTAGCCTGAGATGTGTATACACTGGGTCGTGGATTGATTCAAGATAATATATATCGATTTATTTCTGTACATCTAACTGTGGACAACTAGTTGTAGGTTACTAACGAGGACAGCTGACTTAATAAACTTAAAACAGTAAAACGTATTAAGTATGTTGTAAATATATTTTGAACACACTTTGATATATGTACATATTTGCTATAGGTTCGTGAATCGACCAGTGGCCAAGTCTTACTTCCCGACGAAGTAAAAATCGGTGAAAGTGAGTTATAGTCCCACTTTTAAAATCTAATATTTTGGGATGAGAATACATGCAATTTTATAAATATTTTACGAAATAGACACAAGTAAATGAAACTACTTTATATGGGTGAATGATCGAAGCCGAATATGCCCCTTTTTAACTTGATAGCCTAAGAATTTGGGAACAGACCCCCAAATTGATGCGAATCCTAAAGATAGATCTATCGGGCCCAACAAGCTCCATTCCGGAATTTGGAATGCTTTAGTACTTCAATTTTATCATGTTCGATGGATGCCCTAGAATGATAGGGATATTCTATATGCATCTTGTTAATGTCGGTTATCAGGTGTTCACCGTATGAATGATTTTTATCTCTATGTATGGGATATATTGAAATATGAAATCTTGTGGTCTATTATTATGATTTGATAATATAAAGGTTAAACCTATAACTCACCAACATTTTTGTTGACGTTTTAAGCATGTTTATTCTTAGGTGATTATTAAGAGCTTCCGCTGTTGCATACTAAAATAAGGACAAGATTTGGAGTCCTTGCTTGTATGATATTATGCAAAAACTGCATTCAAAAAACTTATTTTTGATGTAATATATTCTTATTGTAAACCATTATGTAATGGTCGTGTGTAAACGGTATATTTTAGATTATCATTATTTGATAATCTACGTAATGCTTTTTAAACCTTTATTGATAAAATAAAGGTTATGGTTGTTTTAAAAATGAATGCAGTCTTTGAAAAATGTCTCATATAGAGGTCAAAACCTCACGACGAAATCAATTAATATGGAACGTTTATAATCAATATGAACGGGACATTTCAGTTGGTATCCGAGTGTTGGTCTTAGAGAACCAGAAATTTGCATTAGTGTGTCTTATCGAGTTTGTTAGGATACATTAGTGAGTCTGGACTTCGACCGTGTTTTCTTTAAAAACGATTGCTTAACATTTTTGTTGGAAACTATATTATTAATATATAATTATTATGTGATATATTAACCTCTTAATATGTTTGATATTGTGTGATAGATGTCTACCACTAGTACAAATCCCATCGACTCACCTAATAATAATGAAGAGTCGAATATACTTTGGGAAGATTCACAAATTCCCGAAGAGGAACCGGAAGAGGAGGAACCGGAAGAAGAGAAACCGGAAGAGGAGGAACCGGAAGAGGAGGAACCGGAAGAAGAAGAAGTTATGGAGGAAGAAATGTTGATACCTACAGTAAATCGATTAAATAAAAGAAAATCCTCAACCAACGGACCAAAGTTAAAAATGGTCAATGGTGTTTCCACCAAGGAAGCAAATTATTGGGAAGATTACCAATTTTCCGATGAATCGGATCCCGATAAGGATTCCGATGATGTTATAGAAATTACCTCGACCCAATTTAATATAGCAAAAGAAAATAATAAGAGAAAAGGTATAAAAATAGAGAAACCTGATTCCAACCCCGATGAACTTTATATGTATCGGCAACGTCCGTATTTCCTAAATTGTAACAATAACCCGGGAACCTCTAAACCACCAGGTTTTTCTAAACCATTGTGGAAAACGACGGCTCGTATTAGAGGAGCACCATATATCCCTAGAAAATTAGGAAAATGAACCAAGTACGAAGAAGAAGAAACCAGTGATTCAGATTAGAGGGTTGTAATCATGTTGTGCATTATATGTATTGTAGTGTGCTTGTACTTTTATGTTCTATGTAAAAATTGCTTGTATTGTTTATTAATTATCTTTTACGAATCTAATCCTTGTCTATTTTACAGTATAAAAACACAAAATGGACGTTAAGGATAGACAACCAAAAATTTTAGAAGACCTACCAGGAGATATGATTGATGAAATCTTGTCTAGAGTCGGGCAGAATTCATCAGCACAATTAGTTACGGAAAAATTAGTTTTTCAAACGTTTAAAAAACATTCCAGGCATGCCTTAGTATATAAAAGGCTTTCCTTTGAAAGGTGGGGTATATCACATTGGGGAGACTTCAAGTTACGCCAAGTTTTCTTTAAGGCATTTAGTGCGGAAAACCTAGATGCAATTTTACGCTACGGGTTACGAACCTATTTTGACTCAACATATCCCAATATAGGACTCCGTTCTTTAGAAAGAGCTTCTAACATGCAACATAAAGAAGCATGTTATGCTTACGGGTTAATAATGTTCGCTTCTCATCAAATGGAGAAAAAGAACATTGGGTTGAAACTTTTAAATAAAACATTTTCACAAGTGACGGATGTAGAGACCCGTCCTAATCCATCCGGACGAAGTCCATATCGATTATAAATGATTCACAACAGTTGATTACATCGCGAGGTACTTGACCTCTATATGATACATTTTACAAACATTGCATTCGTTTTTGAAAAGACAATCTTTCATTACATCGAAAGTTGACAACATGCATACCATTTCGTATTATATCTTACTATAATTGACTTAATAATAATCTTGATGAACTCAACGACTCGAATGCAACGTCTTTTGAAATATGTCATGAATGACTCCAAGTAATATCTCTAAGATGAGCAAATGCACAGCGGAAGATTTCTTTCGTACCTGAGAATAAACATGCTTTCAAGTGTCAACCAAAAGGTTGGTGAGTTCATTAATTTAACATAAATAATCATTTCTATCATTTTAATAGACCACAAGATTTTCATTTCTCTTAAATATACGTCCCATGCATAGAGACAAAAATAATAATTCATATGGATTGAACACCTGGTAACCGACATTAACAAGCTACATTTAAGAATATCCCCTATCATTCCGGGCTCCTCCTTCGGACATGATATAAATTTCGAAGTACTAAAGCATCCGGTACTTTGGATGGGGCTTGTTGGGCCCGATAGATCTATCTTTAGGATTCGCGTCAATTAGGGTGTCTGTTCCCTAATTCTTAGATTACCAGACTTAATAAAAAGGGGCATATTCGATTTCGATCATTCAACCATAGAACAAAATTTCGATTTCTTGTGTCTATTTCGTAAAACAGTTATAAAAATGCGCATGTATTCTCAGCCCAAAAATATAAAGGGTAAAAAGGTAAATGAAAACTCACATATTGTATTTTGTAGTAAAAATACATATGACGAAACGGAACAATGCAGGGTTGGCCTTGGATTCACGAACCTATATCATTTGGATATTTATTATTACACATAATCGAAATCGAATAGATTTATATATATATTTACTTTATTAATTATATCATTTTTATCTTAATAATATATATATGTTTCATATATTCATTTTGTATATTGAAATATTATTTCTGTGATGTTATATGTATTAAATATATATAGTTTGTTTGTTAAAATATAGTAATTGTAATAACACCAATATAATATTAATAATGGTAACAATGATATTAGTTATAATACTTAATATTACTAATAAAAGTAACAATGTTAATAATTCTATTAATGATAATAATAATGATATCGTAAAAATATTAATTTTACTGTTAATGATAATTATGATAGTGATTTTATTTATTACATAATAATAATACTCGTGATACTGTTCTTACTTAAGTCAAGATTAATGCTTCTATTATTTATAAAAACATATTAAAACTAACATTTACGAAAATGATAATAATTTTTAATAATACTAATAATGATAATCATGTTAATAATACATTTGTTAATAATAATAATAATAGTGCTAAAAATGGCCCTAGTGCTAATATTTATGAAAATTATAATAAGTTGTATTATTTTGATAATAATAATAATAATAATAATAATAATAATAATAATAATAATAATAATTCATATCGTAGGATTGATAAAAATACTAAAATGATAAAAATTAATAATAATATTAATAATAATAATAATAATAATAATACTTAAAACAATACAAATGATAATATTAATATTAATACTACTTAACAATAATACTAGTAATATTTATAATCATGGTAACAACATTAATAATTAATAATAATAATCACAACACATAATAATGATAATAATAATAATAATAAATATATAAGAAAAAAATGTATACCCTTTAATAAGCTTTCTAAAAAGAATTGCCCGAAGCCGGGCTCGAACTCAAGACCTCTCGATAATATAAGCACCCACGCAACCACCCTTCCATCACTGCCTTTCTGATTAATATCCTATCTATTTTTTTTATGTATACCGTTTCTGTTTCCCTTCCTTCTTCTTCTCTAAATCCAATCGATCATAACCCATCTTAGCATCAATAAGTGTTTGATTTATGGTTAAACTTAAATAAAAATCACTTCTATATGTGATTTTAATTAATGAACACGAAAAGAAAATAAAAAAAATTAAAAAAAAACACAGAAACAACATATGCTGTTCGTCGAGCAAAATAACAAAAAAAATGTTCAACGATTTCGAGTATGTTTTGGTCAAAGATTATAACACGAACTTGGTTTGAAATCTTTATTAGAAACTATAGGAATCGTTAATTTACCTTGAAACATCACAGAAAGTTCTAATTTGATTGATGAACGAAGGTTGACTTTTTGAATAAATAACTTTGACTCAGGAATTCACAATGAATATCGAAAATTGGATCCTGAAATTTTGCAGGAAGTTTAAGTGTATGATTCCTAATAACTTCACATTTACATATTTCGTTAATTGATTCGATTTTTGATTTTGGCCAAAAAGTGGAAGTACAGAGGAATGGGTTCTATAAAAGAAGAAAAAAAAATGTGTTCTTCCCTTCTGATTACAGGAGACGAATTTTATGTAATAATGGATGTAGACAATTCCAATTAGAAGAAACAAAATACTAAAAAGCAGGAAAATGAAAGCTAACAACTTTGATTCTGTAAAAAAAATCGTACGTAAGAATTCATACTTATAATTAATAAAAATTTAATAATAGAATTTATAATATTAATATTAATGTTATTAAATAATACTAAAAATGATTTTTATAATATCATTAGTGATAAATATAATAAATTGTACTATAATAATAATATTATTAATAATAATAATTCTTAATGAAAATGTTAATAATATCTAATAATAATAACTATATTAATATTAATGGCATTAATAATAATAATAATATTGATAGATATATTAATAATTAATAATCATAATAATAATAAAAATTATAATACTAATGATATTAATAGTTACAATAACAATGATCTTAATAAATTTAATAATGATAAAAAAATGGTAATAACTATTATGATAGAAGTAAAAATAATAATATGATAATATTGTTAATAATCATAATAATAACAATGATCATAATAATACTAACAATAATACAACAAGTTACATGTAATAATTTCTTATTATGATTTTAATAATACTTATAATGCTTAACACTAATTAGTAAAGTGATAAAATGATGATAATGATATTATTAAACAAGAATGATAAAGCTTTTAACACATTATATGTGTCCAATTTTCATATCTGTTAATATTAATAATGAAGTTTTTAATAATAATATTAGTATAACAACCATATTCTTTTTATCTTGTAATCATATTCAATATATTATTAGACAATTTATTACTTTATGAAATATTTAATATTTACATAATATATTATGTGATATCTTTCATTGAATATTTAACGTTTATACATTCTATATATTACAATATAATCTTGATTAGGAATCATATATAGATTTATATATAGATTTATATTATATATATATATATATATATATATATATATATATATATATATATATATATATATATATATATATATATATATATACAATTATGTTTTAAATGTCAAGTAGATAACTAGTTATATATATATATTAAACAATTAACCTCAAAGTATAAAATTATACATTTAATATCTTGATAATGTTGTCAAATTATGTTTGATCCATTTGTATACAATATATATATATATATATATATATATATATATATATATATATATATATATATATATATATATATATATATATATATATATATATATATATATATTCAAAATATCAAGCTTTAGTTATTTAAAGTTATCTTTCATAAAAGCTACATTACTTAATAGTTCATTAATATATTTAATATAATTATTTACATATATAATTATTTATATTTACATTTCAGGTTACAATTAAAGGTTCATGAATCGCCGAGAACAATCAAAGGGTAATGACATAAATGAAAATACTTTGAAATTTTTGAGATTCAACATTACAGACTTTGCTTATCGTATCGGAAACTAATAAAGACTAAGTTTAAATTTAGTCGGAAATTTCCGGGTCGTCACAGTACCTACCCGTTAAAGAAATTTCGTCCCGAAATTTGAGTGGGATGGTCATGACTAACAATAAAAATGTTTTCATGATGAATATGAGTTGATAAATAGAGTTTTATCATCATTGAGTAATACTGATAAAATAATTTGATTACTCGAATAGTAGGAATGAAGCTATCACTAAATAGTGAAATGAGAAAGACATGCTTCATCATAACTTTTGACTAGTCATGGTTGAATTTAGAAAATAAGGCGTGTCTTAGCTTTTTGATGTTGCCTTGGTTGAATTCCGGAATTCAAGGGATATAAAGAAAATCTTCGAAATCTAAAAGATTTGATTCTTCAACGAATAAGGAAATTAAGATCTCTATAATTAAATACGATGATCTGCCTCGATTACTCTATCTGATATTTCCATTATAAATTAAACTCTTCCGTTCCATTATATCTCACCATTCCCATACTTTCTTTCTTAGTTCATACATCCAAAAGATTGTGAAAATGCTTAATCCCATTCTAATCCTTGATATTTTTCCTAATTATCATTTCTGTCATCCTTCTTTTCAATCTTCCACCAGAAAAATCTGTTTACTTTACTATTACTTTGGGGTGATACTATTCTTAATTCTACCGTGTCTTTATATTGCTATTCGTATTAATATCCCTGTTTTGTAACTTCTGTGTTGTTATTGGGCTTTATATTTTCTCTTATATTTTGAAGCTCTTTGCCTTTTTACTATCCTCCCGACCTCTAGTAAAGCGAGTAACAGTCCAGAATTCATAAGTATGGAATTTCGGATAAACATAATTAATGTTATAAGAAAGAAATCGTAATGGCACAATTTTGATTTGGTAAATTACCAGAATATCCGAAAAGATAGAACTATCAAGAAGATATGTTCTTAATATGCTTGGAGATTGGGTAGAATGTAAGAGTCGTGTAAATGGCAAATGATGATGGTATGTTCTGTGAATCATCACGTTCCATTAGAAACTCAGCATGACTTACTGTAATATAATCACGTTGATCAAGTGTCATTATATTATACTAACTCATGCATCAGTTCCCAACATTACTTCAATAACTTTCATATTTTAAGCTCGAAAGTTTACAGAATATAGAAACTAACATGAAAGGACCCGTCCTAATCCATCCGGACGAAGTCCATATCGATTATAAACGATTCACAATAGTTGATTACATCGCGAGGTACTTGACCCCTATATGATACATTTTACAAACATTGCATTCGTTTTGAAAAGACAATCTTTCATTACATCTAAAGTTGACAGACATGCATACCATTTCATAATATATCCAACTATAATTGACTTAATAATAATTTTGAATAACTCAACGACTCGAATGCAACGTTTTTTGAAATATATCATGAATGACTTCAAGTAATATCTTTAAAATGATCAAATGCACAGCGGAAGAATTCTTTCGTACCTGAGAATAAACATGCTTTAAAGTGTCAACCAAAAGGTTGGTGAGTTCATTAGTTTAACATAAATAATTATTTCATAATTTTAATAAACCACAAGATTTCATATTTCTCATAAACATACGTCCCATGCATAGAGACAAAAATATCATTCATATGAATTGAACACCTGGTAACCGACATTCACAATATGCATATAAGAATATCCTCATCATTCCGGGATCCTCCTTCGGACATGATATAAATTTCAAAGTACTAAAGCATCCAGTACTTTGGATGGGGCTTGTTGGGCCCGATAGATCTATCTTTAGAGTTCGCGTCAATTAGGGTGTCTGTTCCCTAATTCTTAGATTACCAGACTTAATAAAAAGGGCATATTCGATTAGATAATCCAACCATAGAATGTAGTTTCGATTACTTGTGTCTATTTCGTAAAGCATTTATAAAAGCAGCGCATGTATTCTCAGTCCCAAAATATATATTGCGAAAGCATTTAAAAAGGGATTAATGAAACTCACCTAATGTATTTTGTAGTAAAAATACATATGACGACATTAAACAACTGAACAATGTAGGGTTGGCCTCGGATTCACGAACCTATATCAATTGTATATTTATTAATACAAATAATAGAATCACATAAATTCCTTTATTAGTATATATATTATTTATATGTTTTTAGTTATATAGAGTTTATACCAAATTCCATTAATTACCTATATTATATCTTAATTTTTATATTATGTATATTTATTTTGTAAATATATTTAAAATAATTAGTATCCATATATGTAGTTATATTAATATATCTATATATATGATTAGTATTATATTTAAAATCATTAGTTTGTATATATATTTATATATAAAAAAAGTTAATAGGTTTGATATATAGTTATATGAGATATTAATATGATTATGGTATGGGTAATAAGTATATAAAAAAAATGTTTATCTGTTAATAAGGATAGTTTTGTTAATACTGATTCTTTTGATAAGAATAATAATATTAATAACTTTATTAATAATGATAATATAATACTAATAATAAGATAATAATGATAATTGTAATACTAATAGTATTTATGTTACTAATAATAATAGTACTTATATCAATATTAATAATATTGATAATTATACTAATAATAATTAATGATGTTACTTAATAACGGTAATAATACTAAAAATGATTAAATGCCAATTTTATGAGAATGATATTAGTTTGTAATATGATAGTAATAATAATACTTAACTTAACAATAATAATAATAATATTTATTTTTGTATTTATAATCGTAATAATAATAATAAATGTTATCTACTACTTGTGTTAGAAATAATAATAATAACAATTACATTACTTATACATGTAATAATAATAAGAATCTTTATAATATTAACAATAACATTAATAATAATAATAATAATAATAATAATAATAATAATAATAATAATAATAATAATAATAATAATAATAATAATAATAATAATAATAAAAAATAAAATAAGAAGTTTATACCCTTTAAGAAAATTTCTGTAAAAAGAATGATGCATACAGGGATCGAACCTGAGACCACTTGCTCACCCGCTAACATACCCAGCCATCTGTTCCAACCCGGTTTTTCTGAGTTTATATGATTCTAAATTCTATTATCCTATTTTTCTGTTTTCACTTCTTCACCCTATAACTGAAATCGACCAGAGTTTGCCCAAGTCCAAACAACGAATTAACCATCTTAATTTATGAATTAGAATCTAAATAGAACGACCCATTAGTTAGGCTTGAATTAATCAAAGAAGAATTTAAAATAAATAGCAGCGGCAGTAACAGTAATTACGATGAACACCACAACCTCAAACTTGATTTCTGAATTACAGCTTCTTTTAGCTCAATCACAATCATTTTTAAAATGTATAAATGAAACAAAACGGCCACTGATTGATTTGTTTAATTAAAACAACAGATTAGATAAAATTTTTTTACTGGAACAGACCTCCAGCACAACCTCTGAACTCAAAATCAAATCTCAAGTTTTATTTTGTTTTAGAATAAACTTATAACATGAAATAGGTAGGAAAACTTTCATATAAACTTTCTCCATTCTCAATTCGACTGAAATCACCACCTAGAACTCGAATTTAATAGAAGAACGATGTTTGACTTTTTACAATCAAAACGTTGACCTCAAAATTGAGACTCAATATAATGAATTGGGGTTTGAGACTTTCCAGAAAGGTTAAACTAAAGATTTAGAACACACCTACATTAATAGATTTTTAAATAAAACAATAATTTGAAGTTTTTGGGAAATGGTGCAAGAACAGAGAATGACGAGCAGTTTTTTTTTTAGAAATTTAATTTTATTTTTTTGTTCTCTTTCATCGACTTGCACCCTCATAGTATCAAATAAAGATTAATAGACGTAAATAGGATCAATTTAGCTCAATTAGCGTTTGTTTTGTAGCTGGAATGAATCTTCACCAAATATTCGTTCAGTACAATGAAAAAATAAAAAAATAAAAGGGCAATCCACTTGTAACTGCTTTTGTTTGTTTTATAGAGAATCAGATTGGCATGTTAATTCCAGTAGACAATTTATTCAGCTAAGACAACGACATACAACAGAATTACATATTTATCTCATATTTATTTAGGTATATATTGTATTTATGTACTTGTATATATTTATATATGTATTTATATATAAATCAGTACTTTATATATGTGTATATATCTATTTATTTATATATGTCTGTTTTTGTATAATCATATAGTAAATGTATATATATATATATTTGTATATTAAATATATAATGAATCATAATAATGACATAAATTATATGAATTTTAACATCTAATATTTATGAACAAATAATAATAACAATAGATAATAATATTAATAATAATACTAATATTAATAACCATATTAATAAGAGTAATAATAATGATAACAATATTAAGTTTAATAATAATGATGATAATAATACTATTATTAATGATACTAGTAAAATTAGATATAATAATATTAATATTATTAATGATAATAATAATAATATTAATAATAATAGTATAATGACTTAAACATATCCAATTCTCATATATACATTTATATCTCATATTAGATTTAATAATAATTATGAAACTAATAATAATAAGAATAATAAAAATAATAATGATAATAATATGAGGATATTAATAATAACCAAAATGATATATATATATATATATATATATATATATATATATATATATATATATATATATATATATATATATATATATATATAAGTTTGTTAATAATAATAATTTATAAGAATGTTAATAATAATATTCTTAATGATACAAATACTAAATTGTATTATCTTCTAATAATATTAATAATTATGATTCTTAATGATGAAGGTAATAATAATATTTGATAATTTTACAATTAATAATTAAGATCTAACATGTTATGTGTATCAAATTCATATTTATATTTTTATATCACAATTAATAATATCTATAATATAGATTTTAATATTTATGCAAGTAATAATAATGATAGTTTTTATATAACATTTATCTTAACTTGAAATTAATTTTATTAATATTATAATTTATTAATTATGTAATATTTAATACTTATATATATAATATCATACCTTTAATATTTACAATATACATATAATCATTAATTATATAGAAATTATATTCAAATATCTATATATATTCGTTTTAATAATGACTTAATTATTCTGTATATCAATTTACAAATTTTAAATTTCAATTGATGAAAGTATAATATTAATTCCAAATGTTATATATATATATATATATATATATATATATATATATATATATATATATATATATATACACACACACTACATATTTAATTACACACAATTGTTCGTGAATCGTCGGGCATAGTCAAAGGTCAAATGATAATATGAACACAGTACAAAATTGTTAAGACTTCAACATAATAGACTTTGCTTATCGTATTGAATCATAATAAGATTAAGTTTAAATTTGGTCAGAAATTCCCGAGTCGTCACAGTACCTACCCGTTAAAGAAATTTCGTCCCGAAATTTGAGTGAGGTGGTCATGGTTAACAATAAAAATGTTTTCATGACAAGTATGAGTTGATAATTAGAATTTTTATCATCATTGAATAATATAGATAAATCGATTCGATTATTCGAATAGCACGAATGAAGCTATCACTAAATCGTGATATGAGAAAGACATGTTTCATCATAACTTTTGACTAGTCATGGTTGAATTTAGAAATAAAGGTGCGTCTTAACTTTTGACGTAGAGGGCTGAATTCCGGAATTCAAAGGATTAAAGAAAATCTTCGAAATCTAAGGATTTGATTCTTCGACGCATAAAGGAATTAAGATCTCTATAATTAAATATGGTGATCTGTCTCGATTACTCTATCTGATATTTCCATTATAAATTTACCTTTTCCGTTCCATTAGTTTCCACCACTTCTGTACCTTCTTTCTCAGTTCATATATCCAAAAGATTATAATAATGCTTAATCCGGTTCTAATCCTTGTTCTTATTCTAACTATCGCAATGATCGTTTTTCTTTTCCAACTCCCACCGGAAGAATCAGTTTATTTCTACTATGCTCTAGGGATTATTGTTTTTATAATCCTCCCGTGTCTTTATATTGCCATACGTACTGATATCCACGGTTTGTAATTTTGGTGTCGTCATTGGGCTTTATATTTCCTCTTATATTTTGGATCTCTTTGCCTTTTTATTATCCTCTCGACCTCTAGTAGAGCGAGCAACGGTCCAGAATTCATAGATATAAATTTTGGAATGATCATAGTTAATGTTTTAAGAAGGAAATTGTAAAGGTACGATCTTGATTTGTCAAACTACCAGAATATCACGAAAAAGATAGAACTATCAAGAAAAATATTTTCTTGATATGTTTATATATCAGATAAGATGTAAGAGTCGTGTAACATAGCACATGATGACGTTATAATCTGTGAATCATCATGTCCCATTTAGAAACTCAGCATGACTTAATGTAATATAATTACGTTGATCAAGTGTCATTATATTATACTAACTCATGCATCAGTTCCCAACATTACTTCAATAACATTCATATTTTAAGCTCGAAAGTTTACAGAATATAGAAACTAACAGTTTCTATATGATGTAATACTGATAGCACGAAGAGATTAATGATTTCAGATAAGAATAGTTATAAAATATCTCCAGAAATATGGAGGATATTTATAATGAAAGATACGATAATATCTCGGAATATCTAAGATCAGAGGATGATAGAAACTATTGTCTGCAAGGGTTTAGAGTAAGGAGCAAGATATTCACTAAAAATTTCAATGGATCTAGATTTATCTGGGTTTTATGAATTTAGGGTATGTTACTTGTATTTCTCCTTGGTTTCCTTTATGGTTAGCTCAATCCGCTTTCCAGTTCCAACTTTTCTGAGCTTTTCCAACATACTAATCTTATCATCAAACTTTCGATGATTATGGTTGTTTACGATTATCTACAGTTTCTGCTGCTTCATTCAGCTTTTTCAACATTCAGAGTGTTGATTTGTGACTGAGTGCTTTTCAGAATTTCAGAATGAGAGATCATAATTCTAAGAGATAAATGTCATATATATAACTGTTGATGTAGATATGCTGTGAGTTTTCAAAGTACTGATTGCTGATTCCCGGTAATTGTTATGGCAGTTCTCGTTATAAAATGCGGATAAGTATATGATAGGGTTTCAATGAATAAATATAATGATTTATCAGAGAGATTTAAGCCAAAAAGAAACGAGGTTGCTGGTATGTCTGCTGCTAATATGGTGGAATATAAAAGAATTCTCCGGTATCAAAAGGGTAATTGTATATATCAGGATTATAGTAAGGCTACTTCGAATGAAAAGTCAAAGTTGACTTGCTAGAGCTGTGACAAAATTGGCTACTTTAAAAAGGGATCGCAAAGTTATTTTTTTATTTATTTATTTATTTTATTTTTTTTGCTAATAAATGTCAAAGGATCTGACGCGGCTACGTGTTAAACTTTTACTCAGTTGCCGAGAGTTTCTCAGGTGCATAACTATATGCATAAATCTTACCTTCCGTTAATGAAGTGCGGTTGATTCATCCTATCGATTGAGGTGTTTTCAAGAATCATGAAAGGTTTGAACGCAGATTGAAATCGTCAAGATACAAATGAGGTTTAAGATGAAATCAAGTGGCAGACTTGAAGAATTGTTTAGTTTCATATGTTTTAATCAATATTTTAATTCATTTTAATTGTTCAATGTTATTAGTCCACGGTCGATAGTCCACAAATAACAGTCCAATAATTCATATATAACTTAATATATAATATTCGAATTAATTAATATGTATTGTGACCCGTGTACATGTCTCAGACTCGATCACAACTCAAAGTATATATATTATTATAGAATCAACCTCAACCCTGTATAGCTAACTCCCGCATTACTGCATATAGAGTGTCTATGGTTATTCCAAATAATATATATAGATGGGTCGATATGATATGTCAAAACCTTGTATACGTGTCCCGATATTTAAAGTGCGTAAAAATAAATAACAGAAATTTAAATGACGAATAATAAAGTGCGTAAAGTAAACAACAGAAATTAAATGACGGTAAATAAAATTGCGAGAATATAAATTGCGATAAATAAACTGCGATAAATAAATTGCGATAATTAAATTGTAATACGAAATTAACAGTTAGCTAGGAATAGTTAGCTAGGATTTTGTTAGCGTGGATTCTTAATAGAATTTCATATTGTTAACTAATCAGTTTCTAATCAATTTTTATTATGTCCATTATTTCTTCATTATGCCACTTGATGGATTCTGATAGATCAAAATCCAAATATGTAATTGGATGAATATGGTTATTCTGTGGTGAACGGATTTGTATATCGGTGGATGTAAGTAGGATAGTATATGACTTGTTGAAACAGATTCGAAGAACGTACAATGTAACTTATTAATGTGAAATCTAAATATTCCTCGGGTATTACCTACCCGTTAGAATATTTTCACCATTAACAGTTTGTACAAAAGATTTTTTTTTTATTACAATCTTTATGAGAACATACTTACATATATATTTTCTTCAGATGTAATTATAGATTTAATGAGTTAATATGATATTAAACTCATTTGCTTTTTGGTTGGAACTAGAATAAATAATCTCTAAAACTTTAGAGATTACATATTCGCCATGTCGAACGAAGATAAATGAGGTAGAACGATATGTAGAATGAAGATCATACTCAAATTACATATGATGATATTGAAGCATGGATTGTTGATGGTACTGGTGCTGTTATTGATTGTACTGTTGGTGCCGGTGATATTGTTGAAGCTGGTACATTTTGCACCATATTCTCCGAATTGATTATTCGAGCGTGAAGTTCGTTGACTTATTACTCCAGGATGATTGTCGGTCGGAACGAGCGGATGAATAAGGTTCAGAATTGTGGATAGAATATGATCTTGTCGAGTTACCCTGGAAATGAGACTGAAAATGGTGTCTCGAACAGGTTCGCCGGTAAACGCTTCAGGTTCATTGTCAAGAGGTGAATTCAGTTGGTGGAAGGGATTGCCTTCTGCGCGTTTCCATTAATTAAGTCAACTACGAACCCATCAGATGAATTGATAATGGCTGATTGGTTGATTCATGCCGATGACGTTGTGTTCGGAGCTTAGGTGAACATCTATGTCGGAATAGCTGTCGGAATAACTATCGGAATAGCTATCGGAATCTGAGGGACTCGAACTGGTTGCAGGATCCATCTCGTACGATCAGATGAAGGATTTTCGATAAGAAATAGATTATAGGATGTCGATTAGTACCCTGCAATACATAATTTATATATGCATATATAATACTAAAATCCCATAAGTTACGGAGGAATCTACGGAAGTTGTCAGGCAAAGTTACAGTAACAGATACGCTAAGATATGAAGTAGCAGATACGCTAAGATATGAATTTTGTCTATACACTATTCATGCAGTCAATGCAGTAAAACGTGTCTAGACTAAGAATGATAAGTAAGTGATTTTCTAAGAATGATAAGCAGGTAATTTTTGACACAAAATGATAAGCAAAACTTTTGATAGGCAGACACGGTCGAAGTCCAGACTCAATAATGCATCCTAACGACTTATCAGTTAGACACACTAATGCAGACATTGTTCGCTAAGACCACCACTCTGATACCAACTGAAAGGACCCGTCCTAATCCATCCGGACGAAGTCCATATCGATTATAAACGATTCACAACAGTTGATTACATCGCGAGGTACTTGACCCCTATATGATACATTTTACAAACATTGCATTCATTTTGAAAAGACAATCTTTCATTACATCTAAAGTTGACAGACATGCATACCATTTCATAATATATCCAACTATAATTGACTTAATAATGATTTTGAATAACTCAACGACTCGAATGCAACGTTTTTTGAAATATGTCATGAATGACTTCAAGTAATATCTTTAAAATGATCAAATGCACAACGGAAGAATTCTTTCGTACCTGAGAATAAACATGCTTTAAAGTGTCAACCAAAAGGTTGGTGAGTTCATTAGTTTAACATAAATAATCATTTCATAATTTTAATAGACCACAAGATTTCATATTTCTCATAAACATACGTCCCATGCATAGAGACAAAAATATCATTCATATGGATTGAACACCTGGTAACCGACATTCACAATATGCATATAAGAATATCCCCATCATTCCAGGAGCCTCCTTCGGACATGATATAAATTTCGAAGTACTAAAGCATCCAGTACTTTGGATGGGGCTTGTTGGGCCCGATAGATCTATCTTTAGAGTTCGCGTAAATTAGGGTGTCTGTTCCATAATTCTTAGATTACCAGACTTAATAAAAAGGGAATATTCGATTATATAATCCAACCATAGAATGTAGTTTCGATTACTTGTGTCTATTTCGTAAAGCATTTATAAAAGCAGCGCATGTATTCTCAGTCCCAAAATATATATTGCGAAAGCATTTAAAAAGGGATTAATGAAACTCGCCTAATGTATTTTGTAGTAAAAATACATATGACGACATTAAACAACTGAACAATGTAGGGTTGGCCTCGGATTCACGAACCTATATCAATTGTATATTTATTAATACAAATAATAGAATCACATAAATTCCTTTATTAGTATATATATTATTTATATGTTTTTAGTTATATAGAGTTTATACCAAATTCCATTAATTACCTATATTATATCTTAATTTTTATATTATGTATATTTATTTTGTAAATATATTTAAAATAATTAGTATCCATATATGTAGTTATATTAATATATCTATATATATGATTAGTATTATATTTAAAATCATTAGTTTGTATATATATTTATATATAAAAAAAGTTAATAGGTTTGATATATAGTTATATGAGATATTAATATGATTATGGTATGGGTAATAAGTATATAAAAAAAAATGTTTATCTGTTAATAAGGATAGTTTTGATAATACTGATTCTTTTGATAAGAATAATAATATTAATAACTTTATTAATAATGATAATATAATACTAATAATAAGATAATAATGATAATTGTAATACTAATAGTATTTATGTTACTAATAACAATAGTACTTATATCAATATTAATAATATTGATAATTATACTAATAATAATTAATGATGTTACTTAATAAGGGTAATAATACTAAAAATGATTAAATGCCAATTTTATGAGAATGATATTAGTTTGTAATATGATAGTAATAATAATACTTAACTTAACAATAATAATAATAATATTTATTTTTGTATTTATAATCGTAATAATAATAATAAATGTTATCTACTACTTGTGTTAGAAATAATAATAATAATTATTATATTACTTATACATGTAATAATAATAAGAATCTTTATAATATTAACAATAACATTAATAATAATAATAATAATAATAATAATAATAATAATAATAATAATAATAATAATAATAATAATAATAATAATAATAATAATAATAATAATAATAATAATAATAATAATAATAATAATAGAAATAAAATAAGAAGTTTATACCCTTTAAGAAAATTTCTGTAAAAAGAATGCTGCATACAGGGATCGAACATGAGACCAGTTGCACACCCGCTAACATACCCAGCCATCTGTTCCAACCCGGTTTTTCTGAGTTTATATGATTCTAAATTCTATTATCCTATTTTTATGTTTTCACTTCTTCACCCTATAACTGAAATCGACCAGAGTTTACCCAAGTCCAAACAACGAATTAACCATCTTAATTTATGAATTAGAATATAAATAGAACGACCCATTAGTTAGGCTTGACTTAATCAAAGAAGAATTTAAAATAAATAGCAGCGGCAGTAACAGTAATTACGATGAACACCACAACCTCAAACTTGATTTCTGAATTACAGCTTCTTTTAGCTCAATCACAATCGTTTTTAAAATGTATAAATGAAACAAAACGGCCACTGATTGATTTGTTTAATTAAAACAACAGATTAGATAAAATTTTTTTACTGGAACAGACCTCCAGCACAACCTCTGAACTCAAAATCAAATCTCAAGTTTTATTTTGTTTTAGAATAAACTTATAACATGAAATAGGTAGGAAAACATTCATATAAACTTTCTCCATTCTCAATTCGACTGAAATCACCACCTAAAACTCGAATTTAATAGAAGAACGATGTTTGACTTTTTACAATCAAAACTTTGACCTCAAAATTGAGACTCAATATAATGAATTGGGTTTTGAGACTTTCCAGAAAGGTTAAACTAAAGATTTAGAACAGACCTACATTAATAGATTTTTAAATAAAACAATAATTCGAAGTTTTTGGAAAATGGTGCAAGAACAGAGAATGACGAGCAGTTTTTTTTTTTTTAGAAATTTAATTTGATTTTTTTGTTCTCTTTCATCGACTTGCACCCTCATAGTATCAAATAAAGATTAATAGACGTAAATAGGATCAATTTAGCTCAATTAGCATTTGTTTTGTAGCTGGAATGAATCTTCACCAAATATTCGTTCAGTACAATGAAAAAAATAAAAAGGCAATCCACTTGTAACTGCTTTTGTTTGTTTTATAGAGAATCAGATTGGCATGTTAATTCCAGTAGACAATTTATTCAGCTAAGACAACGACATACAACAGAATTACATATTTATCTCATATTTATTTAGGTATATATTGTATTTATGTACTTGTATATATTTATATATGTATTTATATATAAATCAGTACTTTATATATGTGTATATATCTATTTATTTATATATATCTGTTTTTGTATAACCATATAGTAAATGTATATATATATATATTTGTATATTAAATATATAATGAATCATAATAATGACATAAATTATATGAATTTTAACATCTAATATTTATGAACAAATAATAATAACAATAGATAATAATATTAATAATAATACTAATATTAATAACCATATTAATAAGAGTAATAATAATGATAACAATATTAAGTTTAATAATAATGATGATAATAATACTATTATTAATGATACTAGTAAAATTAGATATAATAATATTAATATTATTAATGATAATAATAATATTAATAACAATAGTATAATGACTTAAACATATCCAATTCTCATATATACATTTATATCTCATATTAGATTTAATAATAATTATGAAACTAATAATAATAAGAATAATAAAAATAATAATGATAATAATATGAGGATATTAATAATAACCAAAATGATATATATATATATATATATATATATATATATATATATATATATATATATATATATAAGTTTGTTAATAATAATAATTTATAAGAATGTTAATAATAATATTCTTAACGATACAAATACTAAATTGTATTATCTTCTAATAATATTAATAATTATGATTCTTAATGATGAAGGTAATAATAATATCTGATAATTTTACAATTAATAATTAAGATCTAACATGTTATGTGTATCAAATTCATATTTATATTTTTATATCACAATTAATAATATCTATAATACATATTTTAATATTTATGCAAGTAATAATAATGATAGTTTTTATATAACATTTATCTTAACTTGAAATTAACTTTATTAATATTATAATTTATTAATTATGTAATATTTAATACTTATATATATAATATCATACCTTTAATATTTACAATATACATATAATCATTAATTATATAGAAATTATATTCATATATCTATATATATTCGTTTTAATAATGACTTAATTATTCTGTATATCAATTTACAAATTTTAAATTTCAATTGATGAAAGTATAATATTAATTCCAGATGTTATATATATATATATATATATATATATATATATATATATATATATATATATATATATATATATATATATATATATATATATATATATATATATATATATATATATATATATATACTACATATTTAATTACACACAATTGTTCGTGAATCGTCGGGCATAGTCAAAGGTCAAATGATAATATGAACACAGTACAAAATTGTTAAGACTTCAACATAATAGACTTTGCTTATCGTATTGAATCATAATAAGATTAAGTTTAAATTTGGTCGGAAATTCCCGGGTCGTCACATAACAGTTTCTATATGATGTAACACTGATAGTACGAAGAGATTAATGATTTCAGGTAAGAATAGTTATAAAAATATCTCCAGAAATATGGAGGATATTTATAATGAAAGATACGATAATATCTCGAAATATCTAAGATCAGAGGATGATAGAAATTATTGTTCAGCAAGGTTTTAGAGTAATGAGCAAGATATTCACTAAAGACCTTAGCAGACATTGAATCATTCGGATTCTTTGAAGTCAAACTTATTCTTTGTGATTTGTCCACGGCTTTCTTCATAGTTTCGCATAATCTGCTTTTCAGTACTAAATTTTCTATTGAATGTTTCCATTATAATGATACACAGGAAGCACGAAGAGGTATATAATTTCGGACGAGAATATTTATGAAAATATCCTCAGAAATATCGAAGATATTGATGATGATATTTTGGTATTTCTAAGTTCGATGGTTGATGGAGAAAGATTTTTCCGTAAGATTTTAACATGACTTCGGAGCAAGATATTCTCTAAAGATTTCAACGGATCCAGAATTATCTGAATTCTTTGAATATAGGGTATGGTCCTTGTATTTGTCCTTGGTCTCCTTCATGGTTAACTCTATCCGTTTTCCAGTTCCAACGTTTCTGAGCTTTTCCAACATAGTATTCTTTATCATCAAACTTCCGATGACTAAGGTAGTTTATGGTTGCCTACAGTTTCTGCTGCTTCATTCAGCTTTTTCAAAGTTCAATGTATTGATTCGTAAGCTGGGTGCCTTTTCAAAATTTCAGAATTGAAGATTGTAATTCTAGGAGATAATTGTTATATGTATACATATAACTATTGATGTAGACATGCTGCGAGATTTCAAAATACTGATTGCTAATTCCCGATGGTTGGTATAGTAATTCTTGTTATAAGATGTAAATGAGTAAATGATAGGGTTTCACTGAATATAGTGATTTTTCGAAAAGTCAGAGATCAACGGAGTTGTTGGTAAATTTACTGCTAATGTGGTGAGATATAAACGGTTTTCCGGTATCGTTGACGAAAGACAACTTATATATCAGGGTTATAATAAGCTAATCCGAGTGAAAAGTCGAAGTTGACTTGTTGAAGCTGTGACAAAATTGTCTAATTTGAAAAAGAGTTGCAAGGTTATTTTCGGTAATAATAATGCCAAAGGAGCTAACACAGACACGTGTTAAACTTTTACTTAGGGTCCGGGAGTTTTCAGGTGCATAACTATATACGTCAATCTTTTCTTCCATAGATGAAGTGCGGTTGGTTCATCCTTTCAATTGAGGTGTTTTTAAGAATCATGAAAGGTTTGAACGCAGATTAGAATTGTCAAGATACAAATGAGGTTTAAGATGAAATCAAGTGGCAAACTTGAAGAATTGTTTAGTTTCATATGTTATAATCAGTATTTTAATTCATTTTAATTGTTCAATGTTGGCAGTCCATAGTCGATAGTCCACAGTTAACAGTCCAATAATTCATACATAGTTTAATATATAATATTCGAATTAATTAATTCATATCGTGACCCGTGTACATGTCTCAGAGTCGATCACAACTCAAAGTATATATATTATTTGAGAATCAACCTCAACCCTGTATAGAGAACTCGGTCATTACTGCATATAGAGTGTCTATGGTGATTCCAAATAATATATAAATGTGTCGATATGATATGTCAAGACCTTGTATACGTGTCCCGATATTTAAAGTGAGTAAAAATAAATAACAGAAATTTAAATGACGATAAATAAAGTGCGTAAAGTAAATAACAGAAATTAAATGACGATAAATAAAATTGCGAGAGTGTAAATTACGATAATTAAATTGCGATAAATAAAATGTAATCAGTTAGCTAGGAACAATTAGCTAGGAACAGTTAGCGTGGATTCTTAACAAAAATTTCTCATAGTTAATTTGTTTGTTTCTAACAAATTTTATTTTGTCAAATGTTTTCTTCATTATGCCACTTGTTGGATTCTGATAAATCAAAATCCAAATATGAAATTGGATGAATATGGTTATTCTGTGGTGAACGGATTTGTATATCGGTGGATGTAAGTAGGATAGTATATAGTATATGACTGTTGAAACAGATTCGAAGAACGTACAATGTAACTTATTAATGTGAAATTTAAATATTCCTCGGGTATTACCTACCCGTTAAAATATTTTCACCATTAACAGTTTGTACAAGAGAATTTTTAATTACAATCTTTATGAAAACATATATACATATATATTTTCTTCAGATGTATTCATGGATTTAATGAGTTAATATGATATTAAACTCATTTTCTTTTCGGTTGGAACTAGAATAAATAATCTCTAAAACTTTAGAGATTACATATTCGCCATGTCGAGCGAAGATAAATGAGGTAGAACGATACGTAAAACGAAGATCATACTCAAAGTACAGATGATGATATTGAAGCATGGGTTGTTGATGGTACTGGTGCTGTTATTGATGGTACTGTTGGTGCCGGTGATGTTGCTGAAGCTGGTACATTTTGCACCATATTCTCCGAATTGATTATTCGAGCGCGAAGTTCGTTGACTTATTACTCCAGGATGATTGTCGGTAGGAACGAGCGGATGAATAAGGTTCATAATTGTGGATAGAATATAATCTTGTCGAGTTACCCTGGAAATGAGACTGAAAATGGTGTCTCGAACAGGTTCGCCGGTAAACGCTTCAGGTTCATTGTCAAGAGGTGAATTCGGTTAGTGGAAGGGATTACCTTCTGCGCGTTTCCATTAATTAAGTCGACTACGAACCCATCAGATGAATTGATAATGGCTGATTGGTTGATTCATGCCGATGACGCTGTTTTCGTGGTTGATTCATGCCGATGACGCTGTTTTCGGAGCTTAGGTGAACATCTATGTCGGAATAGCTGTCGGAATAACTATCGGAATAGCTATCGGAATCTGAGGGACTCGAACTGGTTGTAGGATTCATCTCGTACGATCAGATGAAGGATTTTCGATAAGAAATAGATTATAGGATGTAGATTAGTACTCTGCAATACATAATTTACATATGCATATATAATACTAAAATTCCATCAGTTACGGAGAAATCTACGGAAGCTGTCAGACAAAGGTAACAATAACAGATACGCTAAGATATGAATTTATCTATACACAGTCTATGCAATAGAGGCAGCAAGACGTGTCTAGAATTTAGGGATGATAAGCAAATAATTTTCGACACTAAATGATAAGCAAAACTTTTGACATGCAGACACGGTCAAAGTCCAGACTTACTAATGCATCCTAACGACTTATCAGTTAGACACACTAATGCAGACCTGGTTCGCTAAGACCACCGCTCTGATACCAACTGTAATATAGTTGGGGACAACCACCGTCCCACCCAGTGCCTTCCCAGCTAACCGCCTGGTGACCACTGAGTGTACCTCAGATACTGATTTTAGGGCCTGCCTCTCGGCTACTTCCAACCCTCGTAAGGGATCGTAAGGAGTAAGAGCCAATGCTTCATCACAGGTAACACTGTGAGAACCTCCTTTACGACTAACCCGCCACACATGGACGGCGTTATACCAGCTCTGATGCCAACTGTAGAGACCCGTCCTAATCCATCCGGACGAAGTCCATATCGATTATAAATGATTCACAACAGTTGATTACATCGCGAGGTACTTGACCGCTATATGATACATTTTACAAACATTGCATTCGTTTTTGAAAAGAAAATCTTTCATTACATCGAAAGTTGACAACATGCATACCATTTTGTAATATATCTTACTATAATTGACTTAATAATAATCTTGATGAACTCAACGACTCGAATGTAACGTCTTTTGAAATATGTCATGAATGACTCCAAGTAATATCTCTAAGATGAGAAAATGCACAGCGGAAGATTTCTTTCGTACCTGAGAATAAACATGCTTTCAAGTGTCAACCAAAAGGTTGGTGAGTTCATTAATTTAACATAAATAATCATTTCCATCATTTTAATAGACCACAAGATTTTCATTTCTCTTAAATATACGTCCCATGCATAGAGACAAAAATAATCATTCATATGGATTGAACACCTGGTAACCGACATTAACAAGCTGCATTTAAGAATATCCCCTATCATTCCGGGATCCTCCTTCGGACATGATATAAATTTCGAAGTACTAAAGCATCCGGTACTTTGGATGGTGCTTGTTGGGCCCGATAGATCTATCTTTATGATTCGCGTCAATTAGGGTGTCTGTTCCCTAATTCTTAGATTACCAGACTTAATAAAAAGGGGCATATTCGATTTCGATCATTCAACCATAGAACGAAATTTTGATTTCTTGTGTCTATTTCGTAAAACAGTTATAAAAATGCGCATGTATTCTCAGCCCAAAAATATAAAGGGTAAAAAGGTAAATGAAAACTCACATATTGTATTTTGTAGTAAAAATACATATGACGAAACGGAACAATGCAGGGTTGGCCTTGGATTCACGAACCTATATCATTTAGATATTTATTATTACACATAATCGAAATCGAATAGATTTATATATATATATTTACTTTATTAATTATATCATTTTTATCTTAATAATATATATATGTTTCATATATTCATTTTGTATATTGAAATATTATTTCTGTGATGTTATATGTATTAAATATATATAGTTTGTTTGTTAAAATATAGTAATTGTAATAACACCAATATAATATTAATAATGGTAACAATGATATTAGTTATAATACTTAATATTACTAATAAAAGTAATAATGTTAATAATTCTATTAATGATAATAATAATGATATCGTAAAAATATTAATTTTACTGTTAATGATAATTATGATAGTGATTTTATTAATTACATAATAATAATACTCGTGATACTGTTCTTACTTAAGTCAAGATTAATTCTTCTATTATTTATAAAAACATATTAAAACTAACATTTACGAAAATGATAATAATTTTTAATAATACTAATAATGATAATCATATTAATAATACATTTGTTAATAATAATAAGAGTGCTAAAAATGGCCCTAGTGCTAATATTTATGAAAATTATAATAAGTTGTATTATTTTGATAATAATAATAATAATAATAATAATTCATATTGTAGGATTGATAAAAATACTAAAATGATAAAAATTAATAATAATATTAATAATAATAATAATACTTAAAACAATACAAATGATAATATTAATATTAATACTACTTAACAATAATACTAGTAATATTTATAATCATGGTAACAACATTAATAATTAATAATAATAATCACAACACATAATAATGATAATAATAATAATAATAATAATAAATATATAAGAAAAAAATGTATACCCTTTAATAAGCTTTCTAAAAAGAATTGCCCGAAGCCGGGCTCGAACTCAAGACCTCTCGATAATATAAGCACCCACGCAACCACCCTTCCATCACTGCCTTTCTGATTAATATCCTATCTATTTTTTTTATGTATACCGTTTCTGTTTCCCTTCCTTCTTCTTCTCTAAATCCAATCGACCATAACCCATCTTAGCATCAATAAGTGTTTGATTTATCGTTAAACTTAAATAAAAATCACTTGTATATGTGATTTTAATTAATGAACACGAAAAGAAAATAAAAAAATTAAAAAAAAACACAGAAACAGCATATGCTGTTCGTCGAGCAAAATAACAAAAAAAAAAAGTTCAATGATTTCGAGTATGTTTTGGACAAAGATTATAACACGAACTTGGTTTGAAATCTTTATTAGAAACTATAGGAATCGTTAATTTACCTTGAAACATCACAGAAAGTTCTAATTTGATTGATAAACGAAGGTTGACTTTTTGAATAAATAACTTTGACTCAGGAATTCACAATGAATATCGAAAATTAGATCCTGAAATTTTGCAGGAAGTTTAAGTGTATGATTCCTAATAACTTCACATTTACATATTTCGTTAATTGATTCGATTTTTGATTTTGGCCAAAAAGTGGAAGTACAGAGGAATGGGTTCTATAAAAGAAGAAAAAAAAAATGTGCACTTCCCTTCTGATTACAGGAGACGAATTTTATGTAATAATGGAGGTAGACAATTCCAATTAGAAGAAACAAAATACTAAAAAGCAGGAAAATGAAAGCTAACAACTTCGATTCTGTAAAAAAAATCGTACGTAAGAATTCATACTTATAATTAATAAAAATTTAATAATAGAATTTATAATATTAATATTAATGTTATTAAATAATACTAAAAATGATTTTTATAATATCATTAGTGATAAACATAATAAATTGTACTATAATAATAATATTATTAATAATAATAATTCTTAATGAAAATGTTAATAATATCTAATAATAATAACTATATTAATATTAATGGCATTAATAATAATAATAATAATATTGATAGATATATTAATAATAAATAATCATAATAATAATAAAAATTATAATACTAATGATATTAATAGTTACAATAACAATGATCTTAATAAATTTAATAATGATAAAAAAATGGTAATAACTATTATGATAGAAGTAAAAATAATAATATGATAATATTGTTAATAATCATAATGATAACAATGATCATAATAATACTAACAATAATACAACAAGTTACATGTAATAATTTCTTATTATGATTTTAATAATACTTATAATGCTTAACACTAATTAGTAAAGTGATAAAATGATGATAATGATATTATTAAACAAGAATGATAAAGCTTTTAACACATTATATGTGTCCAATTTTTATATCTGTTAATATTAATAATGAAGTTTTTAATAATAATATTAGTATAACAACCATATTCTTTTTATCTTGTAATCATATTCAATATATTATTAGACAATTTATTACTTTATGAAATATTTAATATTTACATAATATATTATGTGATATCTTTCATTGAATATTTAACGTTTATACATTCTATATATTACAATATAATCTTGATTACGAATCATATATAGATTATATATATATATATATATATATATATATATATATATATATATATATATATATATATATATATATATATATATATATATATATATATACAATTATGTTTTAAATGTCAAGTAGATAACTAGTTATATATATATATATTAAACAATTAACCTCAAAGTATAAAATTATACATTTAATATCTTGATAATGTTGTCAAATTATGTTTGATCCATTTATATATATATATATATATATATATATATATATATATATATATATATATATACACAATTATGTTTTAAATGTCAAGTAGATAACTAGTTATATATATATATATATTAAACAATTAACCTCAAAGTATAAAATTATACATTTAATATCTTGATAATGTTGTCAAATTATGTTTGATCCATTTATATACAATATATATATATATATATATATATATATATATATATATATATATATATATATATATATATATATATATATATATATATATATATATATTCAAAATATCAAGCTTTAGTTATTTAAAGTTATCTTTCATAAAAGCTACATTACTTAATAGTTCATTAATATATTTAATATAATTATTTATATTTACATTTCAGGTTACAATTAAAGGTTCGTGAATCGCCGAGAACAATCAAAGGGTAATGACATAAATGAAAATACTTTGAAATTTTTGAGATTCAACATTACAGACTTTGCTTATCGTATCGGAAACTAATAAAGATTAAGTTTAAATTTAGTCGGAAATTTCCGGGTCGTCACAACGGACTCAGTAGTTGGGGTAAGAAACAAGGTTTTTAGATTACTACGAGGCTGTTGGGCATTACGAAACCCTCGTCCTTTTGAAGACATAACAACATGCTTCCTAGCCAATGGTCATAACTGTTACTTTCCACAAGATCAAGGATGGGAAGTCGTCTTAGTAAAACCAGAATGCATGACTTGTTTCTGGACTTATGAATTACGTGTCTTTATTTCTTTTGCTGAACAACTTGCGTATTAACTAGAATTGCCTTTATAGCTGCCGGGTAGCAAAGTTATTAAGTGCTATATTTCATCCTATATGTATAATAGCGGTATTGTAAGTTTGTAATATTTTGTATAAAATTTTAACGCGAAATATTATTGTAATAAGTTTTTCATAATAAAACGTAGTAGTTGAGTTGTATAGTAGCTAGTAAGTATGAACTTAACGGGTAGGTACTACCCGAATATAAACTATAAAATGCTAATATGAAGAAAAAGCTTTTATAAATAAGTTCATATAATACTACGAGATACTATTGACTACTCTTAAATTCTATATGATTAACTCAATTCTTTTGCCTATTTTTGAAGGAAATGGCATCGGCGACTCGTCAGAATTTGAACATGAGAGAGGAAGACTTCCGTGTTTTCTTTGCAGCAAACATAGCCGCAGTACAGGCTGTGATGCAAAATAACAATAACTCTGGATCTAGCAGTGGAACTAATTCCACAAGAAATCATGTAGGATGCTCCTACAAGGAATTCACTGCCTGCAAACCTTTGGAATTTAATGGAACCGAAAGACCAATTGGATTGAAACGGTGGACCGAGAAAGTCGAATTGGTGTTTGCCATAAGTAAGTGTACTGAAGAGGACAAAGTTAAGTACGCTACGCATACCTTTACAGGTACTGCGTTAACGTGGTGGAACACTTATCTTGAACAGGTAGGACAAAATGCTGCTTACGCACTACCGTGGTCGGCATTCAAGCAATTGATGAACGAGCAGTACCGTCCTAGAAACAAAGTCAATAAACTCAAGGTAGAACTTAGGGAGTTATGAACACAAGGGTTCGACATTACCACATATGAACTACGATCCACAGAGTTGTGCCTATTGTATCCGGGAGCGTTCGAAGATGAAGAAGAGAAGATCGATGCATTTGTAAAAGGGTTACCAGTAAGGATTCAAGAAGATGTGAGTTCACACGAGCCCGCTTCCATACAAAAGGCAAGTAGAATGGCTCATAAACTCATAAAGCAGATTGAGGGAAGAATTAAAGAGCAGGCGGCCGAAGAAGCCAAGACGAAACAACTCAAGAGAAAGTGGGAAGAAACCAGTGACAAGGGTCACCAATACAACAACAACAACAACAACAACAACAATTACAACCACAACCGCAACAACAATCGCAACAATAACCGCAATCCTAAAAATAACTACAACAAATGTCCCAATAACAACAATAACTACAACAACCGTTCCAACAACAATAACAATCTCAACAACAACCTCAATAATAACAACGACAACAAAAACAAAAAATGCCAAAGGTGTGAAGAGTACCACCAGAATGGGTTCTACACGACATTTTGCACCAAGTGTAAAAGAACTGGCCATGGTGCGAAAAAATGTGAGGCCTACGGACCAAAGTTTAACAGAACTAAAGGAACAAATAGTGTCGAAACAAGTAATGCCACCTTTGTTTGTTATGGATGTGGAAAACCGGGCCACATTAGAAGTAATTGGCCGAATCAGGGGAATACTAATGGGAAGGGCCGCAGAAGAGTTTTCAATATTAATACGACAGAAGCGTAGGAAGACTCAGAGCTTGTTACGGGTACGTTTCTTATTGATAATAAATCTGCTTATGTTTTATTTGATTCGGGTGCGGATAGAAGCTATATTAGTAGAGATTTTTGTGCTAAATTAAGTTGCCCATTGACGCCTTTGGATAGTAAAATTTTACTCGAATTAGCAAACGGTAAATTAATTTCAGTAGATAATATATGTCGGGATAGAGAAATTAAACTGGGAGATGAAACGTTTAAAATTGATTTAATACCAGTCGAGTTAGGGAGTTTTGATGTAATAATTGGTATGGACTGGTTGAAAAAGGTGAGAGCAGAGGTCGTTTGTTACAAAAATGCGATTCGCATTGTGCGTGAAAAAGGAAAACCTTTAATGGTGTACGGAGAAAAGAACAACGCAAAATTAAATCTTATTACTAGTTTGAAGGCGCATAAACTAATAAGAAAAGGTTGTTACGTCATTCTAGCACACATCAAGAAAGTTAAACCTGAAGAAAAGAACATCAGTGATGTTCCCGTCGCAAAAGAATTTCCCGATGTATTTCTGAAAGAATTACCGGGATTACCCCCACATCGATCCGTTGAATTTCAAATAGACCTTGTACCAGGAGCTGCACCAATAGCTCGTGCTCCATACATACTCGCACCCAGCTAAATGAAAGAATTACAAAGTCAATTACAGGAACTTTTAGAGCGTGGTTTCATTCGACCAAGTACATCACCATGGGGAGCTCCTGTTCTGTTTGTCAAGAAGAAAGATGGTACATTCAGGTTGTGTATCGACTACCGAGAGTTGAACAAACTTACCATCAAGAACCGTTACCCATTACTGAGAATCGACGATTTATTTGATCAACTACAAGGCTCGTCGGTTTATTCGAAGATTGATTTACGTTCTGGGTATCACCAAATGCGGGTGAAGGAGGATGACATTCTGAAGACTGCTTTTAGGACGCGTTACGATCATTACGAGTTTATGGTTATGCCGTTTGGATTGACTAACGCACCAGTTGTGTTCATGGACCTCATGAACCGAGTGTGTGGGCCACATCTTGACAAGTTTGTCATTATCTTCATCGATGACATACTTATTTACTCGAAGAATGATCAAGAGCACGAAGAACATTTGAGAAAAGTGCTAGAGTTGCTAAGAAAAGAAAAATTGTACGCTAAGTTGTAACACCCCAGCTTAACATGACCACAATATTGTTCGCTTTGCCCGCAGGCGCACGGCTTTTTCTTGGCGACCACACACGATAAGCACTTTCCCAGGAGGTCACCCATCCTGGTAGTGCTCTCGCCCGAGCACGCTTAACCATAATGTACTCGCACTTTTACTCAGCCTGTGATCCCAAAACGCGTTGTGTCATTTAAGCGTGGGCATTACCTTATAATCCCATGATCACTCATGTATGTGGGCGATGTGGGATTTGCCTAGGGTTTTACATTCACCCCCCTTAGGGACTCATCGTCCTCGATGAGGTTTGCCCCACCACCCCCAACAGCACATGAGTGGCTCTGATACCATTCTGTAACACCCCAGCTTAACATGACCACAATATTGTTCACTTTGCCCGCAGGCGCACGGCTTTTTCTTGGCGACCACACACGATAAGCACTTTCCCAGGAGGTCACCCATCCTGGTAGTGCTCTCGCCCGAGCACGCTTAACCATAACGTACTCGCACTTTTACTCAGCCTGTGATCCCAAAACGCGTTGTGTCATTTAAGCGTGGGTATTACCTTATAATCCCATGATCACTCATGTATGTGGGCGATGTGGGATTTGCCTAGGGTGTTACATAAGTTTTCAAAGTGTGCATTTTGGTTAGAAGAAGTTCAATTCCTCGGTCATATAGTGAATAAAGAAGGTATTCAGGTGGATCCAGCAAAGATTGAAACCGTTGAAAAGTGGGAAACCCCGAAAACTCCGAAACACATACGCCAATTTTTAGGACTAGCTGGTTACTACAGAAGGTTCATCCAAGATTTTTCCAAAATAGCAAAACCCTTGACTGCATTAATGCATAAAGGGAAGAAATTTGAATGGAAGGATGAACAAAAAAAAGCGTTTCAATTGTTGAAGAAAAAGTTAACTACGGCACCTATATTGTCATTACCTGAAGGGAATGATGATTTTGTGATATATTGTGATGCCTCAAAGCAAGGTCTCGGTTGTGTATTAATGCAACGAACGAAGGTAATTGCTTATGAGTCTAGACAATTGAAGATTCATGAGCAGAATTATACGACGCATGATTTGGAATTAGGCGCGGTTGTTTTTGCATTAAAGACTTGGAGGCACTACTTATATGGGGTCAAAAGTATTATATATACCGACCACAAAAGTCTTCAACACATATTTAATCAGAAACAACTGAACATGAGGCAGTGCAGGTGGATTGAATTGCTGAATGATTACGACTTTGAGATTCGTTACCACCCGGGGAAGGCAAATGTGGTAGCCGATGTAGTGACCCGAACTTTTCCATGTTTATATATATATATTAAATGAAATTTTTATTTACATGATTAAGTGTTTCCAACATGTTAAGCAATCAAACTTGTTAAGACTTGATTAATTGAAATAGGTTTCATATAGACAATTGACCACCCAAGTTGACCGGTGATTCACGAACATTAAAACTTGTAAAAACTATATGATGACATATATATGGTTATATATATAGTTAACATGATTTTATTATAAGTATGTATCTCATTAGGTATTTTAACAATGAGTTATATACATAAAAATGAGACTATTAATTTAAGAAACTCGAAAACGATATATATAACGATTATCGTTATAACAACGTCTTACTAGGTACATATGAATCATATTAAGATATTGATACACTTGGTTAATTATGTTAAATGATAAGTAAATATATTATTAAGTGTATTAACAATGAAATACATATGTAAAAATAAGACTACTAACTTAATGATTTCGAAACGAGACATATATGTAACGATTATCGTTGTAACGACATTTAACTGTATATATATCATACTAAGATATATTATATATCATAATATCATGATAATATAACAATTTAACATCTCATTTGTTATAATAAACAATGGGTTAACAACATTCAACAAGATCGTTAACCTAAAGGTTTCAAAACAACACTTACATGTAACGACTAGCGATGACTTAACGACTCAGTTAAAATGTATATACATGTAGTGTTTTAATACGTATTTATACACTTTTTAAAGACTTCAATACACTTATCAAAATACTTCTACTTAACAAAAATGCTTACAATTACATCCTCGTTCAGTTTCATCAACAATTCTACTCGTATGCACCCGTATTCGTACTCGTACAATACACAGCTTTTAGATGTATGTACTATTGGTATATACACTCCAATGATCAGCTCTTAGCAGCCCATGTGAGTCACCTAACACATGTGGGAACCATAATTTGGCAACTAGCATGAAATATCTCATAAAATTACAAAAATATGAGTAATCATTCATGACTTATTTACATGAAAACAAAATTACATATCCTTTATATCTAATCCATACACCAACGACCAAAAACACCTACAAACACTTTCATTCTTCAATTTTCTTCATCTAATTGATCTCTCTCAAGTTCTATCTTCAAGTTCTAAGTGTTCTTCAAAAATTCTACAAGTTCTAGTTACATAAAATCAAGAATACTTTCAAGTTTGCTAGCTCACTTCCAATCTTGTAAGGTGATCATCCAACCTCAAGAAATCTTTGTTTCTTACAGTAGGTTATCATTCTAATACAAGGTAATAATCATATTCAAACTTTGGTTCAATTTCTATAACTATAACAATCTTATTTCAAGTGATGATCTTACTTGAACTTGTTTTCGTGTCATGATTCTGCTTCAAGAACTTCGAGCCATCCAAGGATCCGTTGAAGCTAGATCCATTTTTCTATTTTCCAGTAGGTTTATCCAAGGAACTTAAGGTAGTAATGATGTTCATAACATCATTCGATTCATACATATAAATCTATCTTATTCGAAGGTTTAAACTTGTAATCACTAGAACATAGTTTAGTTAATTCTAAACTTGTTCTCAAACAAAAGTTAATCCTTCTAACTTGACTTTTAAAATCAACTAAACACATGTTCTATATCTATATGATATGCTAAATTAATGATTTAAAACCTGAAAACACGAAAAACACCGTAAAACCGGATTTACGCCGTCGTAGTAACACCGCGGGCTGTTTTGGGTTAGTTAATTAAAAACTATGATAAACTTTGATTTAAAAGTTGTTATTCTGAGAAAATGATTTTTATTATGAACATGAAACTATATCCATAAATTATGGTTAAACTCAAAGTGGAATTATGTTTTCTAAAATGGTCATCTAGACGTCGTTCTTTCGACTGAAATGACTACCTTTACAAAAATGACTTGTAACTTATTTTTCCGACTATAAACCTATACTTTTTCTGTTTATATTCATAAAATAGAGTTCAATATGAAACCATAGCAATTTGATTCACTCAAAACGGATTTAAAATGAAGAAGTTATGGGTAAAACAAGATTGGATAATTTTTCTCATTTTAGCTACGTGAAAATTGGTAACAAATCTATTCCAACCATAACTTAATCAACTTGTATTGTATATTATGTAATCTTGAGATACCATAGACACGTATACAATGTTTCGACCTATCATGTCGACACATCTATATATATTTCGGAACAACCATAGACACTCTATATGTGAATGTTGGAGTTAGCTATACAGGGTTGAGGTTGATTCCAAAATATATATAGTTTGAGTTGTGATCAATACTGAGATACGTATACACTGGGTCGTGGATTGATTCAAGATTATATTTATTGATTTATTTCTGTACATCTAACTGTGGACAACTAGTTGTAGGTTACTAACGAGGACAGCTGACTTAATAAACTTAAAACATCAAAATATATTAAAAGTGTTGTAAATATATTTTGAACATACTTTGATATATATGTATATATTGTTATAGGTTCGTGAATCAACCAGTGGCCAAGTCTTACTTCCCGACGAAGTAAAAATATGTGAAAGTGAGTTATAGTCCCACTTTTAAAATCTAATATTTTTGGGATGAGAATACATGCAGGTTTTATAAATGATTTACAAAATAGACACAAGTACGTGAAACTACATTCTATGGTTAAATTATCGAAATCGAATATACCCTTTTTATTAAGTCTGGTGATCTAAGAATTAGGGAACAGACACCCTAATTGACGCGAATCCTAAAGATAGATCTATTGGGCCTAACAAGCCCCATCCAAAGTACCGGATGCTTTAGTACTTCGAAATTTATATCATATCCGAAGGGTGTTCCGGAATGATGGGGATATTCTTATATATGCATCTTTTTAATGTCGGTTACCAGGTGTTCACCATATGAATGATTTTTATCTCTATGTATGGGATGTGTATTGAAATATGAAATCTTGTGGTCTATTATTATGATTTGATATATATAGGTTAAACGTATAACTCACCAACATTTTTGTTGACGTTTTAAGCATGTTTATTCTCAGGTGATTATTAAGAGCTTCCGCTGTCGCATACTTAAATAAGGACGAGATTTGGAGTCCATGCTTGTATGATATTGTGTAAAAACTGCATTCAAGAAACTTATTTTGTTGTAACATATTTGTATTGTAAACCATTATGTAATGGTCATGTGTAAACAGGATATTTTAGATTATCATTATTTGATAATCTACGTAAAGCTTTTTAAACCTTTATTGATGAAATAAAGGTTATGGTTTGTTTTAAAATGAATGCAGTCTTTGAAAAATGTCTCATATAAAGGTCAAAACCTCGCAACGAAATCAATTAATATGAAACGTTTTTAATCAATAAGAACGGGACATTTCAGCCGACGCCTTGAGCAGAAAGGACAGAGAACCTATTCGATTAAAAGCTATGAATATAATGATTCACACTAACCTTACTACTCAAATAAAGGAGGCGCAACAAGGAGTTTAAAAGAGGGAAACTTAAGGGATGAAATACCCAAAGGATCGGAGAAGCATCTTAATATTCGAGAAGACGGAACCCGGTATAGGGCTGAAAGAATTTGGGTACCAAAATTTGGAGATATGAGAGAAATGGTACTTAGAGAAGCTCATAAAACCAGATACTCAATACATCCTGGAATGGGGAAGATGTACAAAGATCTCAAGAAACATTTTTAGTGGCCAGGTATGAAAGCCGATGTTGCTAAATACATAGGGGAATGTTTGACGTGTTCTAAGGTCAAAGCTGAGCATCAGAAACCATCAGGTCTACTTCAACAACCCGAAATCGCGGAATGGAAATGGGAAAACATTACCATGGATTTCATCACTAAATTGCCAAGGACTGCAAGTGGTTTTGATACTATTTGGGTAATAGTTGATCGTCTAACCAAATCAGCACACTTCCTGCCAATAAGAGAAGATGACAAGATGGAGAAGTTAGCACGACTGTATTTGAAGGAAGTCATCTCCAGACATGGAATACCAATCTCTATTATCTCTGATAGGGATGGCAGATTTATTTCAAGATTCTGGCAGACATTACAGCAAGCATTAGGAACTCGTCTAGACATAAGTACTGCCTATCATCCACAAACTGATGGGCAGAGCGAAAGGATGATACAAACGCTTGAAGACATGCTACGAGCATGTGTTATTGATTTTGGAAACAGTTGGGATCGACACCTACCGTTAGCAGAATTTTCTTACAACAACAGCTACCATTCAAGCATTGAGATGGCGCCGTTTGAAGCACTTTATGGTAGAAAGTTCAGGTCTCCAATTTGTTGGAGTGAAGTGGGGGATAGACAGATTACGGGTTCGGAGATAATACAAGAAACTACCGAGAAGATCATCCAAATTCAACAACGGTTGAAAACCACCCAAAGTCGACAAAAGAGCTACGCTGACATTAAAAGAAAAGATATAGAATTTGAAATTGGAGAGATGGTTATGCTTAAAGTTGCACCTTGAAAAGGCGTTGTTCGATTTGGTAAATGGGGGAAATTAAATCCAAGGTATATTAGACCATTCAAGATTATTGATCGTTTCGGACCAGTTGCTTATCAACTTGAATTACCATAACAACTCGCAGCTGTACATAACACTTTCCACATCTCAAATTTGAAGAAATGTTTTGCTAAAGAAGATCTCACTATTCCGTTAGACGAAATCCAAATCAACGAAAAACTTCAATTCATCGAAGAACCCATCGAAATAATGGATCGTGAGGTTAAAAGACTTAAGCAAAACAAGATACCAATTGTTAAAGTTTGATGGAATGCTCGTAGAGGACCTGAATTCACCTGGGAATGAGAAGATCAGATGAAGAAGAAATACCCACACTTATTTCCAGAAGATAAGTCAACACCTCCAACTACTTAAAATTTCGGGACAAAATCTATTTAACGGGTAGGTACTGCAGTGACCCGAACTTTTCCATGTTTTTATATATTAAATGAAATTGTTATTTACATGATTAAGTGTTTCTAACATGTTAAGCAATCAAACTTGTTAAGACATGATTAATTGAAATAGGTTTCATATAGACAATTGACCACCCAAGTTGACCGGTGATTCACGAACGTTAAAACTTGTAAAAACTATATGATGTCATATATATATATATATATATATATATATATATATATATATATATATATATATATATATATATATATATATATATATATATATATATATATATATATATATAGTTAACATGGTATTATGATAATTAAACATATCATTAAGTATATTAACAATGAACTACATATGTAAAAACAAGACTACTAACTTAAGGATTCCGAAACGAGGCATATATATAACGATTATCGTTGTAACGACATTTAATTGTATATATATCATATTAAGATATATTAATACATTATAATATCATGATAATGTAATAATATAACATCTCTTTAGATATAATAAACAATGGGTTAACAACATTTAACAAGATCGTTAACCTAAAGGTTTCAAAACAACACTTACATGTAACGACTAACGATGACTTAATGACTCAGTTAAAATGTATATACATGTAGTGTTTTAATATATATTCATACACTTTTGAAAGAATTCAAGACACTTATCAAATTACTTCTACTTAACAAAAATGCTTACAATTACATCCTCATTCATTTTCATCAACAATTCTACTCGTATGCACTCGTATTCGTACTCGTACAATACCCAGCTTCTAAATGTATTTACTATTAGTATATACACTCCAATGATCAGCTATTAGCAGCCTTTGTGAGTCACCTAACACATGTGGAAACCATCATTTGGCAACTAGCATGAAATATCTCATAAAATTACAAAAATATTAGTAATCATTCATGACTTATTTACAAGTAAACAAAATTACACATCCTCTATATCTAATCCATATACCAACGACCAAAAACACCTACAAACACTTTAATTCTTCAATTTTCTTCATCTAATTGATCTCTCTCAAGTTCTATCTTCAAGTTCTAAGTGTTCTTCATAAATTCTATAAGTTCTAGTTTCATAAAATCAAGAATACTTCCAAGTTTTCTAGCTTACTTCCAATCTTGTAAAGTGATCATCCAACCTTAAGAAATCTTTCTTATTTACAGTAAGATATATTTATAATACAAGGTAATACTCATATTCAAACTTTGATTCAATTTCTATAACTATAACAATCTTATTTCGAGTGGAAATCTTACTTGAATTTGTTTTCGTGTCATGATTTTGCTTCAAGAACTTTCAAGCCACCTAAGGATCCTTTGAAGCTAGATTTAATTTTCTCATTTCCAGTAGGTTTATCCATAAAACCTGAGGTATTAGTGATGTTCATAACATCATTCGATTCATATATATAAAACTACCTTATTCGAAGGTTTGAACTTGTAATCACTAGAACATAGTTTAGTTAAATATAAACTTGTTCGCAAACAAAAGTTAATCCTTCTAACTTGACTTTTAAAATCAACTAGACACATGTTCTATATCTATATGATATGCTAACTTAATGATTTAAAACCTGAAAACACGAAAAACACCGTAAAACTGGATATACGCCGTCGTAGTAACACCGTGGGCTGTTTTGGGTTAGTTAATTAAAAACTATGATAAACTTTGATTTAAAAGTTGTTATTCTGGGAAAATGATTTTTCTTATGAACATGAAACTATATCCAAAAATCATGGTTAAACTCAAAGTAGAAGTATGTTTTCCAAAATGGTCATCTAGACGTCGTTCTTTCGACTGAAATGACTACCTTTACAAAAATATCTTGTAACCTGTATTTCTGACTATAAACATATAATTTTTCTGTATAGATTCATAAACTTAAGATCAATATGAAACCATAGCAATTGGATTCACTCAAAACGGATTTAAAACGAAGAAGTTATGGGTAAAACAAGATTGGATATTTTTGCTTGCTGTAGCTACGTGAAAATTGGTAACAAATCTATATTAATCATATCCTAGCTAACTCATATTGTATTATACATGTATTCTAATATATTATGTAATATTGGGATACCATAGACACGTATGCAAATGTTTTGACATATCATATCGACCCATGTATATATGTTATTTGGAACAACCATAGACACTCTATACGAAGTAATGTTGGAGTTAGCTATACAGGGTCGAGGTTGATTCCAAAAATATATATACTTTGAGTTGTGATCTAGCCTGAGACGTGTATACACTGGGTCGTAGATTGATTCAAGAAAATATATATCGATTTATTTCTGTACATCTAACTGTGGACAACTAGTTGTAGGGTACTAACGAGGACAGCTGACTTAATAAACTTAAATCAGTAAAACGTATTAAAAATGTTGTAAATATATTTTGAACATACTTTGATATATATGTACATATTTGTTATAGGTTCATGAATCGACCAGTGGCCAAGTCTTACTTCTCGACGAAGTAAAAATCTGTGAAAGTGAGTTATAGTCCCGCTTTTAAAATCTAATATTTTGGGATGAGAATACATGCAATTTTATAAATATTTTACGAAATAGACACAAGTAAATGAAACTACTTTATATGGGTGAATAATCGAAGCCGAATATGCCCCTTTTTAGCTTGGTAGCCTAAGAATTTGGGAACAGACCCCCAAATTGACGCGAGTCCTAAAGATAGATCTATCGGGCCCAACAAGCCCCATTCTAGAATTTGGAATGCTTTTGTACTTCGATTTTATCATGTCCGATGGGTGTCCCGGAATGATGGGGATATTCAATATGTATCTTGTTAATGTCGGTTACTAGGTGTTCACCGTATGAATGATTTTTATCTCTATGTATGGGATGTATTGAAATATGAAATCTTGTGGTCTATTATTATGATTTGATAATATATAGGTTAAACCTATAACTCACTGATAATGCTAAAAATGAACATATATTTCATAGCATTATCCCTCAAGAAAGACAAGCTTTTAGTTGCAACTGTTCTATTTACAAGTGATATTCGTTTAAATAATAAAAGGTGAAGACAAAAGACAGATTCGACGAATTGAAGACGCAAACGATCAAAAAGCTCAAAAGTACAAAATACAATCAAAGTGGTTCCAATTATTGATAAGAAACGTCTCAAAATTATAAGAGTACAAGATTCAAAACGCAAAGTACAAGATATTAAATTGTACACAAGGACGTTCAAAAATCCGGAACCGGGACCAGAGTCAACTCTCAACGCTCGACGCAACGGACTAAAAATTACAAGTCAACTATGCACATAAATAAAATATAATATTTAAATAATTCTTATAATTATTTATATATTATATTATTATTTATAAACCGTCGGCAGAAGAAACAAACACATGTGAGCCTTCCCCGCTGGCCATGCGATCGCATGTCCTTGAAGGGCAAAGCTCATGGGATCACATGAGCCCCTTTTTCAGCTCACAGGCCTATAAATTTCGAGCTTTGGTGCACCATTTAACACATCTTTTTCTCCTCATTCATCAACGTATATGTATATATATTTTAATTTTAATTTTAATTTTAATTTTAATTCTAATAATAAGGGTATGTTAGCGAATGTTGTAAGGGTGTAAGTCAAAATTCTGTCCGTGTAACGCTACACTATTTTTAATCATTATAAGTTTTGTTCAACCTTTTTACATTAATGTCTCGTAGCTAAGTTATTATTATGCTTATTTAATACCGAAGTAATCATGATGTTGGGCTAAATATTTAAATTTGGGTAATTGGGCTTTGTACCATAATTGGGGTTTGGACAAAAGAACGACACTTGTGAAAATTAGACTATGGGCTATTAATGGGCTTTATATTTGTTTAACTAAATGATAGTTTGTTAATTTTAATATAAAAATTTACAATTGGACATACCTATAAATAACCATATACACTCGATCGGACACGATGTGCGGGATATTTATATGTACGAATAATCGTTCATTTAACCGGACACGGGAATGGATTAATAGTCTATGGAATTATTAAAACAGGGGTGAAATTATGTACAAGGACACTTGGCATAATTGATAACAAAGTATTAAAACCTTGGGTTACACGCAGTCGATAACCTGGTGTAATTATTAAACAAAGTATTAAAACCTCGTTACAGTTTAAGTCCCCAATTAGTTGGAATATTTGACTTCGGGTATAAGAATAATTTGACGAGGACACTCGCACTTTATATTTATGACTGATGGACTGTTATGGACTAAAACCAGACGGACATATTAAATAATCCAGGACAAATGACAATTAACCCATGGGCATAAAACTAAAATCAACACGTCAAACATCATGATTACGGAAGTTTAAATAAGCATAATTCCTTTATTTTCATATTTAATTACATTTTTAATTATCGCACTTTTATTTATTGTCATTGTATTTAATTGTACTTTTAATTTTCATACTTTTTAATTATTGCAAGTTTATTTTATCGCAATTTTATTTATCGCAATTTCATTATCGTTATTTACTTTACGCTTTAAATTAAGTTGTATTTATTTTTAATATTTTACATTAGGTTTTAACTGCGACTAAAGTTTTAAAATCGACAAACCAGCCATTAAATGGTAAAAACCCCCTTTTTATAATAATAATATTACTTATATATATTTGTATTTTTATAAAATAAAACTAATATAGCGTGAAGCTTTGTTTAAAAGGTTTCCCTGTGGAACGAACCGGACTTACTAAAAACTACACTACTGTACGATTAGGTACACTGCCTATAAGTGTTGTAGCAAGGTTTAAGTATATCCATTTTATAAATAAATAAATATCTTGTGTAAAATTGTATCGTATTTAATAGTATTTCGTTGTAAAATATAAGCTATTTCATATACACCTCGCATAACATCAAGTATTTTTTGGCGCCACTGTCGGGGACTAGCTAAAACGCCGGAAGCGCAACGCTATTATTAAAAAAAAAGATTTTTATTACTTTTATAAAAATACGCTTTTGTAAAAATACGTTTTAAAAATTAAAAAAAATATAAAAAGAAAAACAAAAATATAAATATTTTTAATAGTTTGTTAAATATATAAGTTTTATAAAGTTTCTTTATTTTTATTTTAGTTTGTAAAAATATAAATTTTATTTAAATATCTTGTATTTATTTAAAACGGAAAATTTAAAACAGAAAAAAAAAATTAATAAAAAATAACTCTCGGCCTGGTACTGTAGCAGCCCGTAACCTGGCCCAAAACCCTGGCTCATGCGATCGCATGAGCCCGAAGACAAAATCTCATGCGATCGCATGAGAGTGTCTGACACGCCACAGTTTACCCTAAAACAGCAATCATTACGGTGTATTATTATTTTTTATAATTAAACCCTAATTAGGTTTTAATATTTTATTAATTAGTTTAGTTTTAATTCTTTAATTTGTACTTTTAGTTAATTTAGTTTTAATAATTTATAAAATTAATAGTTTTATAAAATAAATAATATAAAAATAATATTTTTATAAAAATTGTACTTTTTACAACTTTTAGTATATTTTTATATTTTGTCTCTTTTTAATTGTTTTAGCGTAATATTAGTGTTTTTCGCTCGTATTTAGTTTTAATCCATAGTTTTTGCCATAGTTATTTTTATTTCTAGATTTTTAGACTTTGCCGTAAAATCCCTTAAGTGCTTTTTCTTTAGACTAAGATTTAGGTGCTTTAGAATTTTGCGACGTTTTTTTTTTTTTAGTTTTTAGTACCTTTTTAAGATATTGCCATTTGGGATATAGTTTTACTTGTAAGCTTTAATATTTTTAGACACAACTTTTAATTTTTAGTTTTTAGTGCCTTTTTAAGTTTCAACGCGCTACTTTCTTATTTTTATTTTTCGACGCCTTTTACCTATGTATCAATTATCACTCCAATTAGTAATCTCAATTTGCAATTTTAATTTTAAGTTAGTGATAATAATAAGGTTGGGTTAGTCGAGTGTTTTAAAGTTTTATAAGTCACTCTTTTTCTTTCTTATTTCTCCAATTTTAATACCGACGCACTCTTTTTCTTTCTTATTTCTCGCCATTCTAGTTTTTAGGACATAGAATTTTCTACTTCTTCTCTAAATTTCTTTAAATTACGAAAAATTATTTTAAGCGGTTAAATTGATAGACATTAAAATTTTCTGGTTCGTAGTAATAGTTGGATTTGTACGTGAACCGGGTTATTGGAGCCAAACAGTACTCAATTATATTGAGACCAAACGAATCCTGCCCCTCTGCTGCATCTTTTGGCTATTCGAAACGTGGGCAAAATCAGAAAAGTCTATTAATTGGATAACTTATATAATTTTTCTTTCTTTTTTAAAAAACTAATAAGATATTCAGTGAATGCACCGAGCAAAACGTTCACCACCTTTTGTACGTTCACCACCGGTAACTCGATCAAGACATCTAGCAAATATTGTTTCCGTTGATTTTTCTTTAGAATCGTCATACAGTTGACCAAGTACTCCAATTCAAATTTCCGATAATCCATTTTTTGAACCCGACCTCACAATTGAGAACCCGGAGAATATTCAGGGACGATTCATAGATCCTGAACCACTAATCTTTCCTCCGAACCACCAATCATTCAAACAGAGATTGTTGAGGAACGAACCATTAAATCAGAATCATCTAGTGATTCAGATTCAATAAATTCAATCATGGAGAATCTGGAACCTTTAAGTATGAAAGACCGAATGAGAGCTAAACACACTGGCCAAGGTTACGCAATTACTCATCTAGACATTAATGCGCCAGATTATGAAATCAAAGGACAAATTCTACATGTGGTGACTAATCAATGCCAATTTAGTGGTACGCCGAAGGAAGATCCAAATGAACATCTTCGTACCTTTAATAGATCTGTACACTATTTAAAATCTGAGAAGTTGAGGATGAACAGATATATCTCATGTTATTTCCCTGGATTTTAAAGGGAGAAGCCAAAGATTGGTTGGAATCGTTACCTGAAGGGGCGATTGATACATGTGACGTTTTAGTTAAAAAATTTCTTAAACAATTCTTTCCGGCATCTAAAGCCGTAAGACTTCAAGGAGAAATTGTTACGTTCACACAAAAGCCAAATGAAACTCTATATGAGGCATGGACAAGATTTGGTAAGTTATTAAGAGGATGTCCGCAACATGGTTTAGACACTTGTCAAATAGTACAAATATTCTACCAAGGATGCGACATCACTACAAGGAAAGACATAGACATAGCAGCTGGTGGTTCTATTATGAAGAAAACAGAAACTGATGCTTATAAAATTATTGATAACACTGCTTCCCACTCACATGAGTGGCACCAAGAAAAAGATATCGTTAGATCATCTAAAGCAGCTAGAGCCGATTCTAGCCATGACTTAGATTCTATTTCCGCAAAGATAGATGCTGTCGAGAGACGAATGGAAAAGATGACTAAGGATATTCACTCAATACGAATTAGTTGTGAGCAGTGTGGAGGACCACATTTGACAAAAGATTGTCTCAGTATTGAACTAACAATGGAACAAAGAGAGAATGTTTCATATCTAAACCAAAGGCCTGGAAATAATTATCAGAATAATTATCAACCGCCAAGACCAATTTACAATCAAAACCTGAATTATAACCGAAATGTTCCATACAACAACCAACAAGGACGTAGCAATCAACAAGTATCTAATAATACTTACAACCAGCAAAGACCTAATTTTCAAAACAAACCACCACAAACCGATGATAAAAAGCCAAATTTAGAAGATATGATGACGAAGCTAGTTGAATCTCAAACACAGTTTTTCACATCTCAAAAACAAACCAATGAACAAAATGCTCAAGCATTTAGAAATCAACAAGCTTCTATTCAAAATCTGGAACAAGAAGTAAGTAACCTAGCAAGGTTAATAGGTGAAAGAAAACCGGGAAGTCTACCCAGTGATACAAATGCTAACCCCCGGAATGAAACAGCTAAAGCCATTACCACAAGAAGTGGTATTACAATTAAACCACCTGAAATACCTGTAATTTCTGATGAAGCTATTCCTACTCTACAAGAACCACAACCTGAACAAGATAAGGAAAAAGAACCGGTAGTTGAAAAAGTTAATGAAGATAACACAGTTAAGGCAAAACCTTATGTTAAACCATACCAACCACCACCTCCTTACTCGAGTAAAATGAGAAAAGAGAGACTCGAAGCCGGGCAATCCAAATTCTTGGATATGTTTAAACAGATAAATGTAAATCTTTCTTTCATTGATGTGATTTCAGGAATGCCTAGATATGCTAAATTTCTGAAAGATCTAATCTCAAATAGAAAGAAAATGGAAGAAATCTCGGCTGTTACTATGATTGCTAATTGTTATGCAGTGCTGTTGAATAAGATACCAGAAAAACTATCTGATCCAGGAAGTTTCACAATTCCATGTTTTCTGGGTAGTCTTAGTTCAATAGAAGCATTGGCAGATTTAGGTGCTAGCATAAATTTAATGCCGTATTCACTATACACTAAACTAGACCTTGAAGAATTGAAACTAACAAGAATAAGCATACAACTAGCCGATCGATCAATAAAATATCCTAGAGGGATAATGGAGAACATGCTAGTTAAAGTTGGTACTTTAGTATTTCCAGTAGATTTTGTTGTTCTGGACATGGAAGAAGATTCTCGAGTACCTCTCATATTAGGAAGACCGTTTTTAAACACGGCTAAAGCAATAATAGACGTGTTCGGCAAGAAACTGACCCTAAGTATAGAAGATGAGAGTGTTACTTTTTCAGTTGATAGAGCAATGCAACAACTGCAATCTGCAGATGATACATGTTATTATATTCAAACTATAGAATCACATGCAGAATTGTTAGAAGAATTTCCAGAATTACAAGGAACAGGAGAATGTTCTTTAGGAGAAGGTACTGAACCAATTGATGAAACTGAAATGTTAGCTACACTTATGGCTAATGGATATGAACCAACAACAGAAGAAATTCAAATGCTAAAAGAAGAAGACAGATATCGATATAAATCATCGATAGAAGAACCACCGAAATTAGAGTTAAAGCCACTTCCAAACCATTTGGAATACGCTTATTTACATGGTGAATCTGAATTACCTGTAATAATATCGTCTTCTGTTACTGAAAATGAAAAATCTCAACTCATTTCTGTGTTGAAAGCTCATAAACCAGCTATTGTATGGAAAATTCATGATATTAAAGGAATAAGTCCTTCGTATTGTACACATAAAATCCTTATGGAAGAAGGTCATAAAACATATGTGCAACGTCAAAGAAGACTAAATCCTAATATGCAAGATGTTGTTAAGAAAGAAATTATTAAACTGCTAGATGCAGGTTTAATTTATCCAATTTCTGATAGTCCATGGGTAAGCCTAGTTCAATGCGTACCTAAGAAGGGTGGCATGACTGTCATTACAAATGAGAAAATTGAGCTTATTCCTACTAGGACTGTAACAGGATGTCGTGTATGTATTGATTATAGAAAATTAAATGACGCCACCAGAAAATATCACTTTCCCTTACATTTCATTGATCAAATGTTGGAAAGATTAGCCGGAAATAGTTACTATTGTTTTCTTGATGGTTTTTCCGGATATTTTCAAATTCCAATAGCACCCGAGGACCAAGAAAAAACCACGTTCACGTGCCCTTATGGTACTTTTGCTTACAAACGCATGCCATTTGGACTTTGCAACGCCCCTGCAACCTTTCGAAGGTGCATGATGGCGATTTTTCACGACATGATAGAAGAATGCATGGAAATATTCATGGACGACTTTTCAGTCTTCGGTGATACATTTGAATCATGTCTAGTTAATCTTGAACGAATGCTTATTAGATGTGAACAATCAAATCTAGTTCTTAATTGGGAGAAATGCCATTTCATGGTTAAAGAAGGCATCGTTCTTGGTCATAAAATTTCAAAGGAAGGAATTGAAGTGGATAGAGCTAAAGTAGATGTAATTGCTAAAATTCCATATCCCACCAATGTTAGAGGAATTAGGAGTTTTCTAGGGCATGCCGGTTTTTACCGACGTTTCATAAAAGATTTTTCTAAAATTGCCACTCCTATGAATAAACTCCTAAAAAAGGATGCTCCATTCATCTTTTCAGATGAATGCATCAAATCTTTTAATATTCTTAAAGAAAAACTCACTAATGGGCCGATCATGATAACACCAAATTGGAATCTACCATTTGAACTAATGTGCGATGCAAGTGATTTTGCAATGGGAGCCGTTTTAGGACAAAGGATTGAAAAACGATTTCAACCTATATATTATGCTAGTAAGACGTTACAAGGAGCACAAATAAATTACACAACTACTGAAAAAGAAATCCTTGCTATTATCTTTGCTTTTGACAAATTTCGTTCATATCTCGTTCTAGCTAAAACGGTGGTCTATACCGACCATTCTGCTCTTAGATACCTACTTTCGAAACAAGATGCTAAACCACGATTAATCCGTTGGATCTTACTCTTACAAGAGTTTGATATTGAAATCCGAGATAAAAAGGGAGCAGAAAATCTCGCCGCTGATCATCTTTCTCGTCTTGAAAATCCCGAATTAGAAGTTCTAAATGAATCGGCCATACAAGACAACTTTCCTGATGAATATCTATTGAAGATAGATTATAATGAAATTCCATAGTTTGCAGACTATGCAAACTACTTAGTATGTGGATTCCTTGAAAAAGGATTGTCGTACCAAAAATGAAATAAATTCTTTAGTGATATAAAACACTATTTCTGGGAAGATCCACATTTGTTTAAAAGTTGTCCAGATGGAATAATACGCCGATGTGTATTCGGAGATGAAGCTAGTAAAATCTTAAACCATTGTCACACAGGACCAACAGGAGGGCATTATGGGCCTCAACTAACAGCAAGAAAAGTTTACGATGCTGGATTCTATTGGCCTACAATTTACAAAGACGCACACCTTCTTTGCAAATCCTGTGATGCTTGTCAAAGGGCCGGAAAAATAAGTCAACGTGATGAAATGCCACAAAATGTCATTCAAGTATGTGAAGTATTTGACATTTGGGGTATTGACTTTATGGGTCCATTTTCAAAATCTCATAATAATCTCTACATTCTCGTTGCCATTGATTATGTATCTAAATGGGCGAAAGCACAAGCTCTCCCGACTAATGATGCACGAGTTGTAGTCAACTTTTTAAAACGTCTTTTTGCAAGGTTTGGAACACCGAAAGCTTTAATAAGTGATCGGGGAACTCATTTCTGTAATAATCAACTTGAGAAAGTTCTTAAAAGATATGGAGTAACTCATAAAATCTCCACTGCATATCATCCACAGACAAGTGGACAAGTTGAAAATACCAACCGAGCTTTAAAACGTATTCTAGAGAAAATCGTAGGTTCAAATCCGAAGGAATGGTCCATAAAATTGGAGGATGCACTATGGGCTTTTAGAACAGCCTACAAAACTCCAATTGGAACCACACCTTTTAAACTCGTTTACGGAAAAGCATGTCATCTTCCAGTAGAAATTGAACACAAAGCATTTTGGGCTTTGAAGACATGTAATCTTGATTTACATGAAGCCGGATGTCTACGATTAAGTCAATTAAACGAATTAGAAGAATTGAGACATGAAGCATATGAAAATTCGTTAATCTATAAAGAAAGAACGAAGAAATGGCATGATAAAAGAATCAGAAGATCAAAAGAATTTAAAGAAGGAGACAGAGTTCTTCTTTTCAATTCACGATTCAAGCTATTTCCTGGAAAATTGAAATCAAGATGGTCTGGACCATTCATAGTCAAAAGAATTTTCCCATACGGATCAGTAGAATTGATAAATTCAAATGGGATTGAATTTAAGGTTAATGGTCACAGAGTTAAACATTACATAGATAGTCCGATGGAAGTTGACAACGAAGTTAATCACAATTTCGACACCACAGCTAACTAAGTGTGGGGAGAATCAAGTCTTTAAAGGATAATATGTATTTCTGTTAGATTTAGATTTTCTGTTTTCGTGTAGTTCTCGAAAATGGAACCCGAATGGTCTTTCCCTAGCAGACCCTAAAGAACTAGTCTTCTCCCCCCATTCTGAATTTTTATTTTTTAGGTTTTACGAGATGAAGACTTCCTGTGAATTAAACCATGGTCTAATGCTACATGCTTTGATCACTAAACGTAATAATGACACACTTCCGAGTGAACTGGTATCAGTAATCAGAGAAAAATTGGACGGAGTAAGAAAAGAATCCAGATGCGAAGATAATAAGTTACAATTTGGTAAAGGAAAATCAAAATCCGCAGCGAAAAGAAGAGTACGACACCTTGAAAAATGTCACAAATGCGAAAAATGGTCACACGAAGGTAAATGTTCAAATAATCAAACCTATTCAAACACCGAATTTGTTACGCTATGCAGAGATGGACCGTTCATATGTTTAGAAGAAAAAATGTTGAATGCTCGAGGTTACGCCTATGTAGCCATGGAAAACCAATTAGTCCGACTATCTTATGAGTGGGCTAGAGCATATCATTAAGAAATCTTTCTCACAGGTAAGTATGTACAGTTTTCATTTTTATTTTTATTTTTAACCTTTTGATAATAAACGCTAATTTGTTCGCTATAAAGTATTAAATTGATATTCAATAAAATTAGGTCTTGCGACCGAAATTATTGATATCATATAAAAATTTATTACATCACTGCGAAATTTAACGTTTATTCTTAAGGTATAAATATCTTTAATCAATCAATCAAAAATAATTCAAAAATTCGTCATGAGTTAAATTAGGTCATGGAACCGAAATTACTTAATCGAAAAGAGGGGCGCATATTTTTGATGATATTTGATTGATTAAAGTGGGATAAAAGACCAAAAAGATTTTTAATTTTATGCATTTTAAATATAATTTTGGTGTGAATTTAAAAACAAAAATTTACTTTATTTCGTAAGTTAAAAATATGATTTTTTAAATTCGTCGTAAGTTGAAGACTAGGTCGTTGAACCGAAATTGCTTTACCCGAGAGAGGGACGAGAACTTTTATTATCATTATTTTTAATCTTATTGAACTAAAGTATGCCAAAAACATTAAAAAAAAAAACCCAAAAATATTTACTTTTAAAATCGCGCTTTGAATTGACAAATTTTAAAATTTTGTCGAGGGACGGACTAGGACATCGTTCCGAAAAGCCCTCATCCTAAAAAGAAACAAATTTTTAAAATTTTATTAATTATATGTTTTATAAAGTATAAGGTTTTTATAAAAAAAAAAAAAAGAGCTGAAAACACTGTAGCCGGCACCTCATGCGATCGCATGGGGTTTACACACCAACCTCATGCGATCGCATGAGGCTGGATTCCAGGCCAGTTTGATAAAAAGAACAGCTCGCTGTTCTGTCCATAAACACACACACATATACGAACCAACTCCCAAATCACCTCTAAAATTCTCCAAAATTCACCGTAATTCGTCAAATTTTTCGCTCTAATCATGCATAGATTCTCATTCTTCAGCAAAAAGGTAAAAATTACACCCCTAAACACATAAATTTTCTAGTTTTTGTGATAATTACCAATATTTTACCTAATGAAATTTTGTTAATTTCTAGTGTAATTAGTGTTAAATTGTTAGTATTTTATGTATGTATAACCTAGATTGATGCTATTTAACATAATTTGAAGCCAAAAACTTCAAATTTTTTAGAAATCTATGGTTTGTGTTCTTGAGCAATTTGGGGCTTTTTGATATAAACAGGTTATGGCCGATTTTTGTCATGAATTATTGCTAAATTGAGTAGTGTAACATGTTTAGGTAGTTAAATGATCCAAACATTGATCCTAAACATGATTTTTAAAGATTAAAGTGGACTTTTTAGGTACAAAATTCATGAACTTGATTAATTTGATATATTTGCCATTTGAGACTTGTTTAATTATTAGAAATGACTATTTTGACATGTTATTTGAGTTAAGTGCTTATGAACTTTGTATACATTTTCATATGTGCTTATTTGAAAAAGTGTAGAATTGTAAAAAATTGTGAAAATGTGTATAAGTTTAATTTTGATTTAACATGTTATTGTGATTGTTTTAAATTGTTATTTTGCTAACACTAATGCATATTTGGATGCACAAATTTTGTGTTTAATGTGTTTTGCAGAAAGCCGATACTGGAGGTTCAGGATCATCATCATCTAGACAGCCTGCTCCAACTCCAGAACCAGAACTAGAAATGCAATATGAACCTGAACAACAACCACAACATGAACCACAACATCAGCCTGATCAGCACGTACCTTATTATGATCCGCTACAGTTACCTAATGAATTCATAGTATTTCCCCCGCATCCACCTGTAGAATACCCAACGATTCCTGAACACACATTGCATCCTAATTTGAGATTCGATAGACGATGGAGAGATTACCCGGTATATCAAAGTAATAAATTTAAATTGGTAACAAAAGAGGTAGAGGTGCCGAGGGTAATTGATTGGAATCCTTTGGAAACGGTCCATCTAGCTGACCGTGTTAGACAGTATTTGATTCAAAGGTATGGCAAGTCTTCTTTTACAGATTGGGAACGTCTTTTCACCATTCGTAGACCTGTATATAAGGAATGGTGTGTTGAGCTGATGAGTACTATAGCGTTAAATGTAGATGTAGATAGGTTAGGTGATAGAAGTTTTCTTAGATTTATCCTTGGCGGTAGGATGTACAGAATGTCCATGATGGACATGGCCAGGGCATTACAGATTTACACTCCTAGTGAATTGTTACTACCCGATTGTATGAGTTTGATTTATCGTGGTGAAAGGGTAGATAGGAACTTTGACGCGAACGCCGTTTGGAGGCGTATGTCAAACTATAATGTTTTTACACTGGGAGGAAAACACTCCTACTTACATATTAACAAAGCCGAGCTTCGTGTGATTCATAGATTTTTGGCTAACTCGATTACACAGAGAGGTCACAATAAGGAGAAAATGACCTTACATGATTTATTTTACCTAAAGTGTATTCGAGACCCGAGAAGCTTTGTTAATATCCCTTACTGTGTTGGTTTTTATTTATCTAAAATGGTAGAAGGAATGCAGGACGGGAGTATAATAGGAGGAGGTATTTTTGTTACTCTCATTGGAGAGTATTTAGGTGTTGATAGGAACCAAGGGGGTCCATTAAAGGTTTGTAGAGAACAGGATGAGACCATAGGATTGCGGGTTTAGGTGGGTGCTAAGGTATTGAAGAGTAGACGCAACCAGGCATTGCCCTATGATGGTAATCATCCTCAGGTAGAGAGAGGGTCAGACGAGGAAATGGAGGAAGCGGAAGACATTAGGGATGTCTTTCGAGATGCTATTCTTGACGTCCACGTTCGTATAGATGAGGAAGCAATGACAAGCACGGCCAGACATAGTATGTATGAGCAGTGGAACTCCGAGCGAGTATACAAGGATTATAGGCGACGCTAACACGATAGCTGTGTAGTTCATCAGCACCAAATCATGAGCCAGCTATCATATCAGGTACCAAATAATTACGTGCCTACTCGACCTGCTCATTTTTCGCCACACAACCCCGATATCCGACCACCCTTTAACCGGTATGACTATAACCAAGCCTATCAGAACACCTATAACCAACAATGGAACCCACCTGACGAGATGAACTGGAACCCCTATCCAGACTGATTTAGTTCCATTGGTTATTTTTATGATTTTTATTTTTTTTATCTTTTTACTTTTTCATGTTTAAACTTATGTTATTGGATATATTTATGTAATTTTTATCATTTTTATTATTATTGTGTACTAATATTTCACATTTAGGATTTGAAAGTGGGATATTAAGTCCCATTTCAAATTGCCATGCATGTTTATATTTGTATGTATGTATATTGTCGATTGTACAAAACAGGGTAAAACAGCGCATTTTCAAAGACTGGCATTAAGTTCAGCAAAAGCTACTAATTTTGACGACAAGATGAAAAATAAATGTGATGTAACAACAAGACGGAATGAACAAATGATGTACACCATTTATCATTCAGCAAACAAACGCCAATATGTTTGGAAACTTTGGTAAAATTTAATCATTTTTCTACGCTAATCACCCTCAATAATTAAATTGTTACTGATTTCTTGCAAATGAGGGCATTGCAAGATCTTAAGTGTGGGAAGGGGTTAAATTCTTTTGGATTTTTAAAAGGTTAAATTCTTTCGGATTTTTAAAATTTTTAACTTAAACACTTGGTTACCATTAAAAATACTAGTAATGTAGTAGTTGTATTAGAATCTAGTGCTCTCTGATAACAAAAAACAGCCCTAGTCTTATATACTGACTACCTACTTCTAGTAAAATTTTTCAAAATTTTCAATTAAATGAACTCAAAATCATGTTTATACATATTTATGAACGATAAAACTAGGTGTTAACACCGAAATTATTGTTACCTCGGAAAGGACATAAATTGAGAAACAAACCAAAATGTTAGAATTCATTTAAAATGGAATAGAGGACAATAAAAAGGCAAATAAAAGAAAATAAAAGCCAAGTGTGGGAAAATTTACCAAGTTATCTTAAACATATGTCACATATTTCTGTAACAAATAATTGAAGATACTTTTGCTTTAGACTAAACTAAACAGTTTTACCCGATTTACTGTAAGAAAGATGGATCTACACGATGAATCAATTCCATCACTTAAAGGAAGTAAAGTCTTCCAAAAAAGAAACGCGCTTCTTGATTTAGGTCATGAAGTTGTCGTCCAGACCAGCTGTAGGTTGACGAAAAATCTAGAAAAGTCATCACTAAAATCAGCAGGAAATCCACGGACCTCAGCATCAAACAGGGTCGCCAAGTGGTCAGACTTATCCTAACCATGAGAGGATCTGTCTTGTAAAATGGGGAGGACGCCGTGCAAATTAGCTGGATAAGACTAATGAATCAGATCCCCAGAAAGGATAATCTCCTTTAAAAGATCAAAAATCAGCTTTTAAGACTGATATTACTCAATCCTTGAGATTGACCTTAAAGATTGAGAATTACAAACTCATGGAATTCGATGATATCTAAACTCGAGCTTGAACGAGAAAATATTTTGATCAAAATACAAACCAATTTGTTTTCTAAAAACCCATTTTCAATGCGTTCATTACCATTGAACGTAGAATCCTAGGAATTCACCTGGAATTCATTAGGTCACCTGAACCAAATCGGGTGTCAACCGTAAGAACGGTGGTTGCATAGCATGGTCAAAGACAGGACCTTATGCCAGACCGAAAAATTATAGGATGATCTTTACTATTGCTCCTACAAAGGATAGTAATAGCATCCGACACATTTTTGGACCATAATCAAATGCATGTCATTAGACATTGCCTTAACAGTTGCTTGTTCAACGCTTTCCTTTACAAGCGGACGGTAGTTTGCCGAAAGGTAATATACGGAACAAGTATACTGGACGTGTTGCTTTCCCAATACAAGGTTAGCAAGTGGGTGACACAAAACCACAAGTTTTGAGCTAAAATTTTCAAATCTGAAACCCACCAAACCCACAAAAATATTTTGCAAACATCGGTGAAGGGTTATTCCGGAAAACTTATCTAGGGTAAAAGCTAGATTTAATTTTCAAAAGATCAAATGTTTTCATAAAGATCCAATTTCCTTAAAGGATCTAAATTTTTATAGTCATGTGGGACTGTAAACCACATCGTTACTACCATTGTTTATACCGCCGTAAAGAAATCACTGATGTACAAAGTGTGAAGAAAAAAGAAGTGATTCTAGTATATTTCAAGACTATATTGCTTGAGGACAAGCAACGCTCAAGTGTGGGAATATTTGATAATGCTAAAAACGAACATATATTTCATAGCATTATCCCTCAAAAAAGACAAGCTTTTAGTTGCAACTGTTCTATTTACAAGTGATATTCGTTTAAATAATAAAAGGTGAAGACAAAAGACAGATTCGACGAATTGAAGACGCAAACGACCAAAAAGCTCAAAAGTACAAAATACAATCAAAGTGGTTCCAATTATTGATAAGAAACGTCTCAAAATTATAAGAGTACAAGATTCAAAACGCAAAGTACAAGATATTAAATTGTACACAAGGACGTTCGAAAATCCGGAACCGGGACCAGAGTCAACTCTCAACGCTCGACGCAACGGACTATAAATTACAAGTCAACTATGCACATAAATAAAATATAATATTTAAATAATTCTTATAATTATTTATATATTATATTATTATTTATAAACCGTCGGAAGAAGAAACAAACACATGTGAGCCTCCCCAGCTGGCCATGCGATCGCATGGCCTTGAAGGGCAAAGCTCATGCGATCGCATGAGCCCCTTTTTCAGCTCACAGGCCTATAAATTTTGAGCTTTGGTGCACCATTTAACACATCTTTTTCTCCTCATTCATCAACGTATATGTATATATATTTATATTTTAATTTTAATTTTAATTTTAATTCTAATAATAAGGGTATGTTAGCGAATGTTGTAAGGGTGTAAGTCGAAATTCTGTCCGTGTAACGCTACGCTATTTTTAATCATTGTAAGTTTTGTTTAACCTTTTTACATTAATGTCTCGTAGCTAAGTTATTATTATGCTTATTTAATACCGAAGTAATCATGATGTTGGGCTAAATATTTAAATTTAGGTAATTGGGCTTTGTACCATAATTGGGTTTTGGACAAAAGAACGACACTTGTGGAAATTTGACTATGGGCTTTATATTTGTTTAACTAAATGATAGTTTGTTAATTTTAATATAAAGATTTACAATTGGACATACCTATAAATAACCATATACACTCGATCGGACACGATGGGCAGGATATTTATATGTACGAATAATTGTTCATTTAACCGGACACGGGAATGGATTAATAGTCTATGGAATTATTAAAACAGGGGTGAAATTATGTACAAGGACACTTGGCATAATTGATAACAAAGTATCAAAACCTTGGGTTACACGCAGTCGATAACCTGGTGTAATTATTAAACAAAGTATTAAAACCTCGTTACAGTTTAAGTCCCCAATTAGTTGGAATATTTGACTTCGGGTATAAGGATAATTTGACGAGGACACTCGCACTTTATATTTATGACTGATGGACTGTTATGGACAAAAACCAGACGGACATATTAAATAATCCAGGACAAAGGACAATTAACCCATGGGCATAAAAGTAAAATCAACACGTCAAACATCATGATTACGGAAGTTTAAATAAGCATAATTCCTTTATTTTCATATTTAATTGCATTTTTAATTATCGCACTTTTATTTATTGTCATTGTATGTAATTGTACTTTTAATTTTCGTACTTTTTAATTATTGCAAGTTTATTTTATCGCAATTTTATTTATCGCAATTTCATTATCGTTATTTACTTTACGCTTTAAATTAAGTTGTATTTATTTTTAATATTTTACATTAGGTTTTAACTGCGACTAAAGTTTTAAAATCGACAAACCAGTCATTAAATGGTAAAAACCCCCTTTTTATAATAATAATAATAATATTACTTATATATATTTGTATTTTTATAAAATAAAACTAATATAGCGTTAAGCTTTGTTTAAAAGATTTCCCTTTGGAACGAACCGGACTTACTAAAAACTACACTACTGTATGATTAGGTACACTGCCTATAAGTGTTGTAGCAAGGGTTAAGTATATCCATTCTATAAATAAATAAATATCTTGTGTAAAATTGTATCGTATTTAATAGTATTTCGTTATAAAATATAAGCTATTTCATATACACCTCGCATAACATCACTCACCAACATTTTTGTTGACGTTTTAAGCATGTTTATTCTCAGGTGATTATTAAGAGCTTCCGCTGTTGCATACTAAAATAAGGACAAGATTTGGAGTCCATGCTTGTATGATATTATGTAAAAACTGCATTCAAGAAACTTATTTTTGATGTAATATATTCTTATTGTAAACCATTATGTAATGGTCGTGTGTAAACGGTATATTTTAGATTATCATTATTTGATAATATACGTAATGCTTTTTAAACCTTTTTTGATAAAATAAAGGTTATGGTTGTTTTAAAAATGAATGCAGTCTTTGAAAAACATCTCATATAGAGGTCAAAACCTCGCGACGAAATCAATTAATATGGAACGTTTATAATCAATATGAATGGGACATTTCATGTGGGATGCAAATCGAGTTAGCTTGGTGGAGTATGTTCTGTAACAAGCGCCTGAGGCCGGTGGTAATAATCAAGGAGGTGATGAGGCGGAGCAGGTTGCTCCGAATGTTCCTGCAGGGGTCAGCCTTGGGGTATTTTCCAAGAAATTTGGGATAACTTGGTCTTGAGGGTTGATAATGTGCAAATTGGTGTGTCGGATAGTTTTAATGATTTTCGGGGAGATCAACGCTCACATAATGACCGTATGTGGGAAAGTCAGCAGCGGGTCGAGGCGAGTACGTTATGTTAAGAAGAAAGGTTGGCCGAGTCCATGCATGACCACTAATGGATTGCTTATGGGAACGATTGGCAAAGGCACAATGCTCGTCTTTTCTACTTCAACCCGGATCAGTATTATGGTACTACTTCTCAGATGTGACGCCCCGTACAAAACCATCGTGTACGATTCGTCAACAACAGGATCTTTACACGGTCAAGTACTACATGCTGTTTGAAAACCAGTTTTGCATTCATAAAAGATAACGTTTACAAAAGATAACGTGACACAAAGGTTGTTACAAAGTCATTATTTGAAAATAACATAAACTACGAGTGCAAAAGAAAAGTTCCATGATTGAGACATCTCTAAAATTATGCAGCGGAATTTTAGCACAGCATGTCCTTAACAGCAAGTCTAAACACCAAGACAGCAAGTCTAAACAACGGAAGCAACAAACCTCTAAGCACCTGAGAAAACATGCTTAAAAACATCAACAATAATGTTGGTGATCTATAGTTTAAGTTGTAACAATAATGTAAGGTAGGCCATGAGATTTCAGTGCTTCAAACAGCGTATCAAAACAGTATGAAAAGTATATGTTTAACCGTGGGCACTTGGTAACTAACTTAACGTTTATAACCCCTTAAAAGTACACTTGGCGAGTGTGTATGTTTATGAAGTATTAAACACCCGTTAAATGCTAGCGCAACTAGCCCGAGTGGGGATGTCAAACTCTATGGATCCATATCTAAGATTCGCGTTCACCAGTTCAAAAACCAATGACTAAATGTTACCGAGCTAAGGGGAAAGTTTATGCCGTTGTATAACCCACACATATATAAAGTTTAAGTACTCATGCCTAGTATGTAAAACATAAAAAGCGCATGTATTCTCAGTCCCAAAATAATTAAAATAAAAAGGGATGCTATAACTCACAGTGATAAGAGCGATAAAGTCAATAATGAAAGTATGCGAGTAGTAAGTCGGTCCGAAAGGTCGTTAACCTAAGTCAAAGGTTACTAGGTCAGTAGGTTATCCTCATAAGTTTTAATAGTGCATAAAATAAGTTTAAGTGTCATCATCATCATCGTTCATCATCATAAAAGCTAAGTAAGTTTGACAAGAATAGAGATCGAAACAATAGGCTGACTTCAGTCAGCTTCTACGACCTCTACGTAAATCGAAAAGATGCGTAGTCAGTGGCTATGGCTCCATATATGAGTCCCCTAGTTTCTGACCAATTTCCAGAACCAGAATCGTCTTCGTTTGACCGTGGTGACGGTTTAAGTGCGAGTATGTCAGAAGTTTCAGCACAACGTTAATAGGGTGTAATGACTTTCGGAAGGCCATAAATCCTAAACCGTAACTCGGATTAAGACGAGGTCTAAACGGAAAATCATCTACTTGAACTGAAATAACAGAAAATCAGCTTTATAGTAGCCCAGGTGGTCTGATCAGATCCCTAAAACAGTAAGCAAAGTGCTCTGGTGGGGTTCTTAGTGCTTGATGCTCATCACGGTTCTCATCCTTGATCCATGTAGCTTCAAGTGTACAACTCGTTGATGGGTTAGCATCACCTTGACCAAGATTCTACCATAAACATACAATATGTTAATACCAAGTAAGAACACAACTCATTTAAGAGTCTTAGATGGATGATGAACCAAGGTTACATCATATCCTTAGTCTTAACACAATTACAAGTTACATTTACAACTAAAGCTATAAACTTTACTTCAATCAAGCAAGTATGAATATAATCTAAGTCAAATGAAGTGATGGAACCCTAAGCTAGAGAGCTTGGATCCCTTTCACACAAGTTATAAGGTCACAAAGCTAGAAAGCTTGAACCTTTAGTGTTCTTGAAGAACTTGAAGCATAAAGCTTAGATCTTTAAGTTATATGAAGCCATAAACACAAGTTTTGATCTTTATAACAAAATAATGAGATCATAAGTTAGAAAACTTAGATCCATTAAAAGATATGAAGATCCAAGCTAGAAAGCTTGCATCTTGATTGTTCTTGAAGATCTTGAAGCATAAATCTTGGGTCTTTAAGTTACATGAAGATTACAAACACAAGTTTGAATCTTTATAACAAAATAGCAAGATTAAAGTTAAAAAAATATAGATCTACAAAGTGGGTGAAGATTCAAAGCTAGAAAGCTTGAATCTTCCATGTTCTTGAAAGATTCAAATCCATGTTTGAATCTACAAGATGTAATCAAGATCAAAAGCTAAAAAGCTAGACCCATGATGATGATGATGATGATGATGATGATGATGATGAATTCGTGATGATGAGAAGGAGAAGAAGAATTACACTTTTAGAGAGAGAACTAGAGAGAATTAGAGAGTGAGTGTATGTGAATTACAAATGAAAGCAAGTGTAAAATGGATGAAATAAGGCTAGTATTTATAGGTGAATGGGGTAAGGGGAGGGGGGTGGTGGCCGTTGGAAATGGGGGGGGGACAAGGGGGACAAAAGTTTGCTTTTTGGTTAATGGTTGTCTAAAGTTGGTGCTTATGTTGGGATCCCATGCAACATTAAGGATAATACTTGACATAAATGCTAGTATGTTCCCTCTAATAAATGGGCATTTGTCTTAAATATTAATGGGTCACTAGCTAATAATAATTGGGCTAATTAAATAGTCCACTAACTAGTGTAGGGTGGGCTAAGGCCCAACAAGGTAGAAAGTCTAACAAGACTAACTAGTAAGCATAAGTAAATTACTACGCGTAATTAAGCATCCAAAACCCCAAGTAATTATTATTATAAAATAATAATTAAGATTTCATAGTCATCATATTCCGATTACGACAGAAGTTAAACGTGTACGCAGTACGCAGTTTGTTCGTAACGTCAAGTGACACTAACAGTCATAAATGTTTTCGATGATTAAGTTAAGTATCCTACGTACTTAAAGGCATGTTTTAACACATAAATGAAAGTAAGCCATGTGTATACAGATTCCAGAGTATAAAGTAGCACAGTACGCACAAATACGCAGTTTTGCAAAAACACAAGGCACAAAAGCAAGTCAAAAAAGTCAGGTCGTTACATTACCCACCTCTTAATGGAAATTTCGTCCCAAAATTTAAGCTGAGGCAGGTTTTGAAGTCGGGAAGAGGTGAGGATACTTCTGTATCATTTGATCCTCTTGTTCCCAGGTGAACTCGGGTCCACGTTTGGCATTCCATCGGACTCGAAAAATTGGAATCTTATTATGCTTCAAAGTCTTAACCTCTCGGTCCATAATTTCGACAGGTTCTTCCACAAAGTGAAGTTTGTCATCAATCGTAAGCTCATCGAGAGGGATGACAAGTTCGGGTTCGGTAAGACATTTCTTCAGATTCGACACGTGAAAAGTAGGGTGAACTGCGCTCAACTGAGTCGAAAGATCCAAACGGTAAGCTACGGGTCCAACACGCTCCAAAATTTCAAAAGGGCCAATATATCGCGGGTTTAACTTTCCGCGCTTTCCAAAACAGATTACACCTTTCCAAGGTGCGACCTTTAACATTACACGGTCACCCATGTTGAATTCAAAGTCTTTACATTTAAGGTCGGCATAACTCTTTTGGCGATCATGGGCCGCCTTAAGTCTCGCTTGAATTTGGACAATCTTCTCGGTTGTTTCATGAACTACCTCGGGTCCGGTGATTTGCTTTTCGCCTACTTCGGCCCAACAAATAGGAGATCGGCACTTGCGGCCATACAACGCTTCAATACTCGAATGATAACTATTGTTGTAAGAGAACTCAGCTAGTGGAAAATGTCTCTCCCAAGCCTTTCCGAAGTCAATAATACAGGCACGCAACATGTCCTCCAAAGTTTGAATGTGGGTGATATGTGGTACTCATGTCGAGACGAGTTCCCAAGGCTTCTTGCAAAGAACGCCAAAATCTAGAAGCAAAACGGGTATCGCGATATGAGATAATCGATAAGGGCACACCATGACGGGATACAACCTCTTTGATGTATAGTTGAGCGAGTCTCTCCATCGTATCCGTTTCCTTCATGGCGAAGAAGTGTGCAGATTTGGTAAGTCGGTCAATGATAACCCAGATGGTATCATAACCGCCTACCGTCTTCGGTGGCTTTGTGATGAAGTCCATCGTTATCCTTTCCCACTTCCATTGCGGGATTTCTAGTTGTTGAAGTAATCCAGATGGCCTTTGATGTTCGGCCTTAACTTTCAAGCAAGTCAAACACTTACCAACGTAAGTTGCAACATCCTTCTTAAGATTAGGCCACCAATACTGTTTCTTGTGATCGTGGTACATTTTACCGGCTCCTGGGTGAATCGAATATCTCGACTTGTGGGCTTCATCTAGTATAAGGCTCCGTAGATCTCCATAACTAGGTACCCAAATCCTTCCGGCAAAGCATCAGAGTCCAGTCTCCTTAACCTCGAATCGTGAAACGAGAATGTTCAAGTGTTCTTGAGAAATATTCTCCTCTTTGAAAGACTCTTCTTGGGCTACTTGGATCTGGCTATTGAGATTTGAATGAATGATGATGTTCAAGGCGCGAACACGAAGAGGTACTGTCCTCTCCTTCTAGCTCAGGGCATCGGCTACAACATTTGCCTTTCCAGGTTGGTAACGAAGTTCACAATCATAGTCGTTCAACGTCTCGATCCATCGTCGCTGCCTCATGTTCAGTTGTTTCTGATCGAATATGTGCTGGAGGCTTTTGTGGTCAGTGAAGATGGTACTTTTAGTTCCATACAGATAATGTCTCCACAATTTGAGCGCAAAGACAACGACTCCAAGCTCGAGATCGTGCGTTGTGTAGTTTCGCTCATGAATCTTTAGTTGACGAGAAGCATAGGCAATAACCTTCGATCTTTGCATCAATACGCAACCAAAACCATTTTTCGAGGCATCACAATATACGATGAAATCATCACTGCCTTCAGGATGAGATAAGATAGGTGCGGTGGTCAATTTCTGCTTCAAGTTTTGAAATGCTGATTCGTGTTCTTTTTCCCAAACGAACTTCTTCCCTTTGTGAGTCAGTGCGGTTAAAGGTCGCGAAATCAGAGAGAAACCTTCAATAAATCTTCGGTAGTAACCGGCAAGACCTAGAATTGGTGGATGTGAGTCGGAGTAGTGGGGGTTTCCCACTTGTTGATAGCTTCGATCTTTGCGGGATCAACTTTGATACCTTGATCACTCACAATACGACCCAGAAATTGGACTTCCTTCAACCAAAATTCACACTTGGAGAATTTGGCATAAAGTTGCTCTTGTCTCAAGAGTTCCAACACTAGTCGAAGATGTTGTTCGTGTTCTTCTTCACTTCAGGAATAGATGAGGATATCATCTATGAAAATGTAACAACCCAACCCGATAACCGACCAAAAACAGTCCCAAAAAAAAAATTTAAACTGCTGCTCAGGTGTGGTGCGCGGCGCGCTCCACTGAAAGTGCGCGGCGCGCACAAGGCCTTCTAGGCTCTGATCAAACTGTTTTTAACTCGTAAAAAGATGGACCACTTCCCGACATATTTAGACCGAACGCTTTTCACGGCAAACTTATATATGTAAAACTAACACGAATCAAACATAAAACGATGTTTTACAAGCGGGGCCCACACGACCCAAAATACAAGTTTAGAGTTTCGACCACCAAAAAGTTTAAGTTCCAAACTACACAATGAGCATGGCGTTTGGGATTAAACTACCCAACTCTCGGTCAAACTCCAAAAGCTACTAAAGCCAAAAGCGTCCCCTAGCATCAAGCTGGATCTCTAGTCCGAACGAATGCCCTTACCCTTATCCACGTCGAAACCTATAAAATGGTAAACAACGAGAGGGTAAGCTAATGCTTAGTGAATGCAATACTTATACATATACATATGTAATTTACCTACACGCATCCACCTACAAAACCATTACATACAACGAACAAACGAGTTAGCATCAACAAACACACGACTAGCAACAACGTTAGTATATAATTCAACACGATAATATACTGAACATAAAAGGGCATAAACACGCTAACCGTTCACCGCTTACTACTACCGACTTGTAGCCTACCAAGATCATCGAGTCTCACTCGTACCATGTCACCGACTTGTGACTCGTCATATGGTGTCACCAACTTGTGAATCACCATGTAGCATCACCGACTTGTGAAGCCCCACCTAGTGTCACCGACTAGTGATCACTAAGAAATGTCACCGACTTGTGACTCATCATAAGGTGTCACCGACTTGTGAATCACCACTATTACTTATGGGTCACCGCCTCGTGAACGCCATGTGGCATCACCGACTTGTGAAGTACCACCAAGTGTCACCGACTTGTGAACACTATGGGGTGTCACCGACTAGTGCACCACCCGTCAATACATATGAGGTCACCGGCTTGTAAACCTCCAAGAGGTGTCACCGACTCGTGAGACACCTAGCGAGATACTACCGACCAGTAGTTCTCTTCACCCGAATACCAAATAAGTCACCAACTTGTGACATAACGCCCAACACTCACGATGTGGCGCCAAAGGCCCACATCGCATACGAGTAAATAAACCACATACATACATGTATAAATATTCCACTCACTTTGATTTCAAGTAAGTCAACTTCCGCTTGAGCTCCTAATCGTCCGATGCAAATCACCTAAGCAATTTACAACCGAATAAGCTAAATACACTAGCTTATACACAAAACACCATAAGTGCAATATCGACCCATTTGCACATGCATCACTTTGACTAAGTCAAAACTCGCCCAAAACACCCATAATCAAAATTAACTAATGATTATGTTCAAACACCCCTTATGCTCAAGGTTCAACATCAAAACACTTACTTGCATCATTAGGACACAAAAATCCATTTTAACCCAAACTCAAGTCAACACCCATTTGCAAGTTTACACTTCTAATCACTTATAATCTTAATTAACTAGTGATTCCAACAACCAAACATGATTAACAACTAATCATCTTCATTAACAAACCCAAACCAACCAACAATGGTTATTAACACCATTTACTAGCTCAAACATCCAATTAACAACTAATGGGTTTATTTCAAGAACACCCATTTCAAAACCCCAATTATGAACACTAAATCAAACTATGAAAACTCGGAGTTAGAGCTTACCAATACCACCACAACGTAGCCGTGAACAAGGTGAACAACTTTAACACTTGCAACTTCGTTTGATTCAAGCTCCTTCTTCCCCAAATGAAGCTTTCTCTCTCTAAGCTCTATTTCTCACTCTAGGGTTTGAGAGTGTGTGGAAGAGATGAAGATAAGATTGTGGACTTGAAAGAGTCCACCAATCTGCCTTTGTGGCCTAAAACCGACCCTCAAGTGAAAAGACCATAATGCCCTTCATTAAACTCAAAACAGAAAAACTGGGGTTCTGTCGCAGGGACAGTGCGCGGCGCGCACCATTACCCCTGCGCGGCGCGCACGAAGGGCTGAACAGGTTCTGTCTTCGGTTTACTCACACAATTTTCCCCACACTTCATGCACTCTAATACACTTCTGTAAAATAAATAATCGGTTCTTACAACTCTCCTCCACTTAAATTGGATCGCGTCCTCGTGATATAAACCTCATCGCGAACGAAAACAACTCATTTTCCACAAGTCTTCGAGTTCTCACACAATCTCGGAACCTTTGAGGCCACCGTGCATCCTATCGATCACACTTTACCACCATGCAACGTTCCAATTGCACAATTAACCTTCATGATTTCCTTGGCATACTCCAACTCACGACTTAGAGTTCTAACGCCCATCGCCAATACTCTAGAGAGTTCGTTCCCGAACGCACTCTATCCTAACACGCCCCTACATGAGACAGTCCAAACTAACACTCTAAGTCTCTAGTTGGCTCTCAAAACGAGATAACTTACGGCAAATGGCTCAAACACGCCTACCAAACCAAAGAAGCATCGTACCCTCCGGGTACATACTCCCCCACTTAGGGTTTTAACCCTACCTTATCATCGTCAAGATGATAATACCTTGCGAAATTTTAACATTCCACAACATACATGACCGGTACCAACGTCGGTCATACTCAAAATTTTCTGCGGACTTCCCACAAGATACTCGAACCTAGTCTTTCCGAATCAGCTAAACGTCAACGCCCGCTAGTCGTCGCAATAAACCATGATCGTACCTTCAGGTTTCCTCACCGGTACCCAAGTACAAAGTAATCACACCACCGGAGTGACGCATTCTACTTGCAGGTATATGGAGGGCACCTGACGTAGTGTTATGCAACTCCCATTACTACCACCGAGTCTCATTCACTTGCCCCTTTCAGGGTCCATCCTCGGCGTTATATGACACTTGACTATTCGAAGTCACCCAAACCCAATGAACATTACAGCTCAACGCCACAACTCCCTAGCAATCAACTGCTAGTCGAGATCTACCTAGGACGCAAAGCAGGCCTAGCAACTTTCACTTACAATGGCGATGCTTGGTGCCACCAAGACTTATACTCTACCCGTACCGTCTCGACCGTTAACGCGGTCACTTACACACAAACAAAGATAGTCAACCACCATGACTATACTCGCACACATATAAAGTCAACGTGAACGCCTCTCGAACGGCATACCATTACTATGCTAAACCTTATGGAGCGCAATACAAGTAACCCTCTAATCAAATCACGGTTTCACCCGACTCGGTTAGGCCTCCAACTCGCCCGGTCAACCTACCTCGGCCAACCCTTAACAAGAAGTAATTAACCCGACCCGGTTAGTCAAATACGCTCGGTCAACCCGCCTCGATCAACACTTATCACCAAATTGATTAACCCGACTCGGTTAAGTCGAACTCACTTGGTCAACCCGACTTGGTCAACACTCCCAACAACTTATTGATTAACCCGACTTGGTTAGTCAAACTATCTCGGTCAACCTGACTTGGTTAATCCCCTAAAAACAATTTGATTAACCCGGCTCGGTTAGTCAAATACCCTTAGTCAACCCGCCCCGGTCAACGCCTAACAACAATTGATTAACCAGACTTGGTTAAGTTAAACACACTAGGTCAACCCGACTCGGTCAACACTTATCATTTAATTGATTAACCCGGCCCGGTTAGTCAAACTCACTTGGTTAACCCGCCTCGGTCAACATCCAACATCCAATTGATTAACCCGACATGGCTAATCAAACCGCAATGGACTAACTCGACCTAGCTAGTCACTACAACATGATAATGCTAAAAACGAACATATATTTCATAGCATTATTCCTCAAGAAAGACAAGCTTTTAGTTGCAATTGTTCTATTTATAAGTGATATTCGTTTAAATAATAAAAGGTGAAGACAAAAGACAGATTCGACAAATTGAAGACAAAAAGGTCCAAAGAGCTAAAAAGTACAAGATACAATTAAAAAGGTTCAAAATATTGATAAGGAACGTCTCAAAATGACAAAAGTACAAGTTGCGGAACGCAAAGTACGCGATTTAAAATAATACGCGAGGACGTCCGAAAATCCGGAACCGGGACCTGAGCCAAGAAGAAACGCCCGACGCAACGGACCAAAGATATCTAGTCTACTATGCACAAGAATATAATATAATATATATATAATTATATATAATTATATATTATATATATTATTATTATTATATTACGTCGACAAAGAAGAAAACAAAAGCATTTGGCTGGATCCAGGGTGGCCATGCGACTCGCATGGCCAGAAGCACAAAACCATGCGAGTCGCATGGTGTGAGATTGCTGGTCAGGTCCTATAAAAAGCCAGTTTTCTGACGAGTTTAAGACATCTTTTTTCTCTTCCTCTTCATAAGTAATATATATTTATATTTATAATTTATATTTTAATTTTAATTATAATTCTAATAATAAGGGTATGTTAGCGAATGTTGTAAGGGTGTAAGTCGAAATTCTGTCCGTGTAACGCTACGCTATTTTTAATCATTGTAAGTTATGTTCAACCTTTTTATATTAATGTCTCGTAGCTAAGTTATTATTATGCTTATTTAAAACGAAGTAATCATGATGTTGGGCTAATTACTAAAATTGGGTAATTGGGCTTTGTACCATAATTGGGGTTTGGATAAAAGAACGACACTTGTGGAAACTAGGCTATGGGCTATTAATGGGCTTTATATTTGTTTAACTAAATGAAAGTTTGTTAATGTTAATATAAAGATTTACAATTGGGCGTCCCTATAAATTACCATATACACTCGATCGGACACGATGAGTGAGGTATTTATATGTACGAATAATCGTTCATTTAACCGGACACGGGAATGGATTAATAGCCACTAGAATAATTAAAACAGGGGTGAAATTACATTCAAGGGTAATTGGTGTAATTGTTAACAAAGTAGTAAAACCTTGGTTTACACGCAGTCGATAACCTGGTGTATTCATTAAACAAAGTATTAAAACCTTGTTACAATTCGAATCCCCAATTAGTTGGAATATTTATCTTCGGGTATAATAATAATTTGACAAGGACACTTGCAATTTATATTTATGACTGATGGACTGTTATGGACAAAAAACCAGACGGACATATTGAATAATCCAGGACAAAGGACAATTAACCCATGGGCATAAAACTAAAATCAACACGTCAAACATCATGATTACGGAAGTTTAAATAAGCATAATTCTTTTATTTCATATTTAATTTCCTTTATTTTATATTTAATTGCACTTCTAATTATCGCATTTTTATTTATTGTTATTTTATTTAATCGCACTTTTAATTATCGTACTTTTAATTATCGCAATTTAATTTTATCGCATTTTTATTATTCGCAATTTCATTATCGTTATTTACTTTACGCTTTAATTTAAAGTCTTGTATTTATTTTATATTTTACATTAGGTTTTAACAGCGACTAAAGTTTTAAAATCGACAAACCGGTCATTAAACGGTAAAAACCCCTCTTTATAATAATAATATTACTTATATATATATTTGTATTTTTATAAAAGTAAACTAATATAGCGTTGAGCTTTGCTTAAAGATCTCCCTGTGGAACGAACCGGACTTACTAAAAACTACACTACTGTACGATTAGGTACACTGCCTATAAGTGTTGTAGCAAGGTTTAAGTATATCCATTCTATAAATAAATAAATATCTTGTGTAAAATTGTATCGTATTTAATAGTATTTTCTGCTAAAATTTAATAGTATTTTATACCCCTCTGCTCTGACATCAAGTATTTTTGGCGCCGCTGCCGGGGACGCTAACATTCGCCGAAGCGAAACGCCATATTTTTAATTTTTAAGTTATAATTAGTTTTTGTAAAATTTATATTTTTGTTTTAAAAAATTAAAAAGATATAAAAAATTAAAAAAAAAAAAAAAAGCTTTTAAAATCGAAAAAAAAAAAAAAAAAAAAAGTATTTTAAGTATATTTTTAAGTTTTTCTTTTATTTTTACAAAATTATAAAGTATTTTAAGTTTATTTTTAAGTTTTTATTCTAAATATATATATATATTTTATTTAAATTTAAAACAGAAAATAAAAGAAATTAAATATAAAATAATACGTGACCCGTCATTTAAACCAGTCCAGTTGAACTGGTCCAGTTCAGTCATGCGACTCGCATGACCCCCCCACTAAAACCATGCGACTCGCATGAAGGGTCTGACAGGGCCACATCCAACCCTAATTTCGCATTAATTACGGGGTATATTATATTATTATTAACTAAACCCTAATACTATTATTATTATTATAATTAAGTTTAATTTATTTAGTTATTTTTACTTTTATTTACTTTTATTATTTATTTACTTAATACTTTTATTATAAAATATAAAAATAATATTTTTATAAAATCTAATATTTTTATAACTTTTTATAACTTTTATATTTTGTCCCTTTTTAATCGTTGTAGCGTAATATTTATATTTTTCGCTCATATTTAATTTTAAACTTAGTTTTTGCTATAGTTATTTTTACTCCTAAATTTTTAGGCTTTGCCGTAGAATTCCTTAAGTGCTTTTTCTTTAGACTAAGATTTAGGTGCTTTAGAATTTTGCGACGCCTTTTTACGTTTTAAGTTTCTTTTTTAAGTTATTTCCATTTGGGATTTAGTTTTTCCTGTAAGCTTTAATATTTTTAGACCTTTTACTATGTACCAATTATCATTCCAATTAGTAATTTCAATTTGCGATTATAATTTTAAGTTAGTTGTAGTAATAAGGTTAAATTAGTTAAGTATTTTTAAGTTTTTATAAGTTTCTTTTATTTTTTCCGTCACTTTTTATTTTTCAACCATTTTTTTTCTTTTTCGACATTTTTCGACGCGCAATCTTTTTCTTTCTTATTTCTCGCTATTCTAGTTTTAGGACTTAGAATTTTTTCTACTTCTTATCTAAATTTCTTAAAATTACGAAAATTTATTTTAAGTGGTTAAATTAATAGACATCAAAATTTTCTGGTTCGTAGTAATAGTTGGATTTGTACGTGGACCGGGTTATTGGAGCCAAACAGTCCTCAATTATATTGAGACCAAACGAATCCTGCCCCTCTGCTGCATCTTTTGGCTATTCGAAACGTGGGCAAAATCAGAAAAGTCTATTGATTGGATAACTTATTATAATTTTTCTTTCCTTTTAAAAACTAATAGGATATTCAGTGAATGCACCGAGCAAGACGTTCACCACCTTTAATACGTTCACCACCTGTAACTCGATCAAGACATCGTTTAACAAATATAACCGCCGTTGATTTTTCTTTAGAATCGTCATCCAGTCGACCAAGTACTTCAGTTCAAATTTCCGATAATCCATTTTTTGAAACAAACCTCACAATTGAGAATCCGGAAAATATTCAGGAACGGTTCATAGATCCTGAACCATTAAACTTTCCTCCGGAACCACCAATCATTCAAACAGAGATTGTTGAGGAACGAACTATTAAATCAGAATTATCTAGTGATACCGAGTCAACAAATTCAATTATGGAGAATCTGGAACCTTTAAGTATGGAAGACCGAATGAGAGCTAAACGCACTGGCCAAGGTCACGCAATTACTCATCCAGACATTAATGCGCCAGATTATGAAATCAAAGGACAAATTCTACACATGGTGACTAATCAATGCCAATTTAGTGGTGCGCCGAAGGAAGATCCAAATGAACATCTACGTACCTTTAATAGGATCTGCACACTATTTAAAATACGAGAAGTGGAGGATGAACAGATATATCTCATGTTATTTCCCTGGACTTTAAAGGGAGAAGCCAAAGATTGGTTGGAATCGTTACCTGAAGGGGCGATCGATACATGGGATGTTTTAGTTGATAAATTTCTTAAACAATTCTTTCCTGCATCTAAAGCAGTAAGACTTCAAGCAGAAATTGTTACGTTCACACAGAAGCCAAATGAAACTCTATATGAGGCGTGGACAAGATATGGAAAGTTACTAAGAGGATGTCCGCAACATGGTTTAGACACCTGTCAAATAGTACAAATATTCTACCAAGGATGCGACATCACTACAAGAAAAGACATAGATATAGCAGCTGGTGGTTCTATTATGAAGAAAACCGAAACTGATGCTTACAAAATTATTGATAATACTGCTTCCCACTCACATGAGTGGCACCAAGAAAAAGATATCATTAGATCATCTAAAGCAGCTAGAGCCGATTCTAGCCATGACTTAGATTCCATATCGGCAAAGATAGATGCTTTCGAGAGACGAATGGAAAAGATGACTAAAGATATTCATGCTATACGAATTAGTTGTGAGCAGTGTGGAGGACCACATTTGACAAAAGATTGTCTCAGTATTGAATTAACAATGGAACAAAGAGAGAATATTTCATACATAAACCAAAGGCCTGGAAATAATTATCAGAATAATTATCAACCGCCAAGACCGATTTACAATCAAAACCAGAATTATAACCGAAATATTCCATACAATAACCAACAAGGTCCTAGCAATCAACAAGTATCCAATAATACTTATAATCAGCAAAGACCGAATTTTCAAAACAAACCACCACAACAAACTGATGATAAAAAGCCGAATTTAGAAGATATGATGACGAAGCTAGTTGAAACTCAAACGCAGTTTTTCACATCTCAAAAACAAACAAATGAACAAAATGCTCAAGCATTTAGAAATCAACAAGCTTCTATTCAAAATCTGGAACAAGAAGTAAGTAACCTAGCAAGGTTAATAGGTGAAAGAAAACCGGGAAGTCTACCGAGCGATACAAACGCTAACCCCCGGAATGAAACAGCTAAAGCTATTACCACAAGAAGTGGTACAACACTTAAACCACCTGAAATACCTGTAACTTCTGATGAAACTATTCCTACTCCACAAGAACCAGAACCTGATCAAGATAAGGAAAAAGAACCGGTAGTTGAGAAGGTTAATGAAGATAACACAGTTAAGGATAAACCTTATGTTAAACCATACCAACCACCACTTCCTTATCCGAGTAAAATGAAGAAAGAAAAACTTGAAGCCGAGCAATCCAAATTCTTAGATATGTTTAAACAGATAAATGTAAATCTTCCTTTCATTGATGTGATTTCAGGAATGCCAAGATATGCTAAATTCTTGAAAGATCTAATCACAAATAGAAAGAAAATGGAAGAACTCTCGGCTGTTACTATGAATGCAAATTGTTCAGCAGTGCTGTTGAATAAGATACCAGAAAAACTATCTGATCCAGGAAGTTTCACAATTCCATGTTTTCTGGGTAGTCTTAGTTCAATAGAAGCATTGGCAGACTTAGGTGCTAGTATAAATCTAATGCCGTATTCACTATACGCTAAACTAGACCTTGGAGAATTGAAACCAACCAGAATAAGCATACAACTAGCCGATAGATCAATAAAATATCCTAGAGGGATAATGGAGAACATGCTAGTTAAAGTTGGTACTTTAGTATTTCCAGTAGATTTTGTTGTTTTGGACATGGAAGAAGATTCTCAAGTTCCTCTCATATTAGGAAGACCATTCTTAAACACGGCTAAAGCAATGATAGACGTGTTCGGTAAGAAACTGACCCTAAGTATAGAGGATGAGAGTGTTACCTTTTCAGTTGATAGAGCAATGCAACAACCACAATCTGCAGATGATACATGTTATTATATTCAAACTATAGATGCACATGCAGAATTATTAGAAGAATTTCCAGAATTACAAGGAACAGGAGAATGTTCTTTAGGAGAAGGTAATGAACCAATTGATGAAGCTGAAATGTTAGCTACACTTATAGCTAATGGATATGAACCAACAACAGAAGAAATTCAAATGCTAAAAGAAGAAGACAGATATCGATATAAATCATCGATAGAAGAACCTCCGAAATTAGAATTAAAGCCACTTCCAAACCATTTGGAATACGCTTATTTACATGGTGAATCTGAATTACCTGTAATAATATCGTCTTCTCTTACTGAAAATGAGAAATCACAACTCATTTCTGTGTTGAAAGCTCATAAACCAGCCATTGCATGGAAGATTCATGATATTAAAGGAATAAGTCCTTCGTATTGCACACATAAAATCCTTATGGAAGAAGGTCATAAAACGTATGTGCAACGCCAACGAAGACTAAATCCTAATATGCAAGATGTAGTTAAGAAAGAGATTATTAAACTGCTAGATGCAGGTTTGATATATCCAATTTCTGATAGTCCATGGGTAAGCCCAGTTCAATGCGTGCCTAAGAAGGGTGGCATGACTGTCATTACAAATGAGAAAAATGAGCTTATTCCTACTAGGACTGTAACAGGATGGCGTGTATGTATTGATTATAGAAAATTAAATGACGCCACCAGAAAAGATCACTTTCCCTTACCTTTCATAGATCAAATGTTGGAAAGATTAGCCGGAAATAATTACTATTGTTTTCTAGATGGATTTTCCGGATATTTTCAAATTCCAATAGCACCCGAAGATCAAGAGAAAACCACATTCACGTGCCCTTATGGTACTTTTGCTTACAAACGCATGCCATTTGGACTTTGTAACGCCCCTGCAACCTTTCAAAGGTGTATGATGGCGATTTTTCATGACATGATAGAAGAATGCATGGAAGTATTCATGGATGACTTTTCAGTCTTCGGTGATACATTTAAATCATGTCTAGTTAATCTGGAACGAATGCTAATTAGATGCGAAAAATCAAATCTAGTACTTAATTGGGAGAAATGCCATTTCATGGTTAAAGAAGGCATCGTTCTTGGACATAAAATTTCAAAAGAAGGAATTGAAGTGGATAGAGCTAAAGTAGATGTAATTGCTAAACTTCCACATCCCACAAATGTTAGAGGAGTTAGGAGTTTTCTAGGGCATGCCGGTTTTTACCGACGTTTCATAAAAGATTTTTCTAAAATTGCCACTCCTATGAATAAACTCCTAGAAAAGGATGCGCCATTCATCTTTTCAGATGAATGTATCAAATCTTTTAATATTCTTAAAGAAAAACTCACTAATGCGCCGATCATGATAACACCAAATTGGAATCTACCATTTGAACTAATGTGCGATGCAAGTGATTTTGCAATGGGAGCCGTTTTAGGACAAAGGATTGAAAAACGATTTCAACCTATATATTATGCTAGTAAGACATTACAAGGAGCACAAACGAACTATACAACTACTGAAAAAGAACTCCTTGCTATTGTCTTTGCTTTTGACAAATTTCGATCATATCTCGTTCTAGCAAAAACGGTGGTCTATACCGACCATTCTGCTCTTAAATACCTATTTTCAAAACAAGATGCTAAACCAAGATTAATCCGTTGGATCTTACTCTTACAAGAGTTTGATATTGAAATCCGAGATAAAAAAGGAGCAGAAAATCTCGCCGCTGATCATCTTTCTCGTCTTGAAAATCCCGAATTAGAAGTTCTGAATGAATCGGCCATACAAGACAACTTTCCTGATGAATATCTATTGAAGATAGATTATAAAGAAATCCCATGGTTTGCAGATTATGCAAACTACTTAGTTTGTGGATTCCTTGAAAAAGGATTATCGTACCAGAGACGAAAGAAATTCTTCAGTGATATAAAACACTATTTCTGGGAAGATCCACATCTGTTTAAAAGTTGTCCCGATGGAATAATACGCCGATGTGTATTTGGAGATGAAGCTAGTAAAATTTTAAACCATTGTCACACAGGACCAACAGGAGGGCATTATGGGCCTCAACTAACAGCAAGAAAAGTTTATGAAGCTGGATTCTATTGGCCTACAATTTACAAAGACGCACACCTTCTTTGCAAATCCTGTGATGCATGTCAAAGGGCCGGAAAAATAAGTCAACGTGATGAAATGCCACAAAATGTCATCCAAGTATGTGAAGTATTTGACATTTGGGGTATTGACTTTATGGGTCCATTTCCAAAATCTCATAATAATCTATATATACTCGTAGCCATTGATTATGTATCTAAATGGGCGGAAGCACAAGCTCTCCCAACTAACGATGCACGAGTTGTAGTCAACTTTTTAAAACGTCTTTTTGCAAGGTTTGGAACACCGAAAGCTTTAATAAGTGATCGGGGTACTCATTTTTGTAATAATCAACTTGAGAAAGTTCTTAAAAGATATGGAGTAACTCATAAAATCTCCACCGCATATCATCCACAAACAAGTGGACAAGTTGAAAATACCAACCGAGCTTTAAAACGTATTCTAGAGAAAACCGTAGGATCAAATCCAAAGGAATGGTCCATTAAATTGGAGGATGCACTCTGGGCTTTTAGAACAGCCTACAAAACTCCAATTGGAACCACACCTTTTAGACTTGTTTATGGAAAAGCATGTCATCTTCCAGTAGAAATTGAACACAAAGCATTTTGGGCTTTGAAGACATGTAATCTTGATTTACATGAAGCCGGACGTCTACGATTAAGTCAACTAAACGAATTAGAAGAATTAAGACATGAAGCATACGAAAATTCGTTAATCTATAAAGAAAGAACGAAGAAATGGCATGATAAAAGAATCAGAAGATCAAAAGAATTCAAAGAAGGAGACAGAGTTCTTCTTTTCAATTCACGATTCAAGCTATTTCCTGGAAAATTGAAATCAAGATGGTCTGGACCATTCATAGTCAAAAGAGTTTTCCCATACGGAACGATAGAATTAATAAATTCAAATGGGATGGAATTTAAAGTTAATGGTCACAGAGTTAAACATTATATACAGGGTCCGATGGAAGTCGACAACGAAGTTAATCACAATTTCGACACCACAGCTAACTAAGTGTGGGGAGAATCAAGTCTTTAAAGGATAATATATATTTCTGTTAGAGTTAGATTGTCTGTTTTCGTGTAGTTCTCGAAAATGGAACACGTATGGTCTTTCCCTAGCAGACCCTAAAGAACTAGTCTTCTCCCCCCATTCTGAATTTTTATTTTTTTTAGGTTTTTACGAAATGAAGACTGCCTGTGAACTAAACCATGGTCTAATGCTACACGCTTTGATCACTAAACGTAATAATGACATACTCCCGAGTGAAATAGTATCAGTAATCAGAGAAAGAATGGACGGAGTTAGAAAAGGATCCAGATGCGAAGATAATAAGTTACAATTTGGTAAAGGAAAATCAAAATCCGCAGCGAAAAGAAGAGCACGACACCTAGAACGATGTCACAAATGCGGAAAATGGTCACATGGAGGTAAATGTTCAAATAATCAAACCTATTCAAATACCGAATTTGTTACTTTATGCAGAGACGGACCGTTCATATGTTTAGAAGAAAAGACAATGAATGCTCGAGGTTACGCCTATGCAGCCATGGAAGACCAATTAAACCGACTATCTTATGAATATAATAGATCATATAACTAAGAAATCTATTTCACAGGTATGTCTGTACAGTTTTTATTTTTAACCTTTTGATAATAAACGCTAATTTTTTCGCTAAAAAGTATTAAATTGGTATTAAATAAAATTAGGTTTGGCGACCGAAATTATTGATATTGTTCAAAAATTTATTACATCACTGCGAAATTTAACGTTTATTCTTAAGGTATAAATATCTTTAATCAATCAACCCAAAATATTTTAAAAATTCGTCATGAGTTAAATTAGGTCTTGGAACCGAAATTACTTTACCGAAAAGAGGGGCGCATATTTTTGATAATATTTGATTGATTAAAGTGGGAAAAAAAAAAAAAAAAAAAAGATTTTTAATTTTATTATGTTTTTAATCTTAATATTTAAACCTTAAATTAATATTGTAAACTTTATAAAAACAATATATTTAAAATTGTAAATATTTGAAAAATTAATATAAGTTTGATATGAATTTATAAATTTTTAAATTAAGTTTGGTGTGAATTTTTAATTTTTAAAATATTAATTTTTAATTTTATGCATTTCAAATTTTAAGTTTGGTGTGAATTTTTAATATTAATTTTGAATTCTATATTTAAGTTGTGTGAATTTAAAAACAAAAAATTTACTTTATCTCATTAAGTTAAGAATATGATTTTTAAAATTCGTCGTAAGTTGAAGACTAGGTCTTTGAACCGAAATTGCTTTACCCGAGGGAGGGACGAGAACTTTTATTATCATTATTTTTAATCTTATTGATTTAAAGTATGCCAAAAACATTAAAAAACCCAAAAATCTTAGCTTTTAAAACAATCGCTACAAAAAGACAAATTTTAAAATTTTGTCGAGGGACGGACTAGGGCATAGTCCCGAAACGACCTCGTCTTAAAAAGAAACAAAATTTTTAAAATTTTATTAAATTTTATGTTCTAAAAAGTTTAAGGTTTATATATAAAAAAAAAAAAAAAAAAAAAAAAAAAAAAAATACCTGGGAATTGACCCCCATGCGAGTCGCATGGGGATGGGCAGAAGGCCATGCGACTCGCATGGCCATAAAATACTGGACAGGATCAAAACTTCCAGCGAGCTGCTCTGTCTCTCACATTACACACACATATACACGAACCATCTCCAAAACCCTCTCAATTTTTCACCAATTTTCACCAAATTTCTTGCAAAACTTCACAATAATCATGCCTAGATTCAGTAGTCTCAACCCCTTCAGGAGAAAGGTAAAGATTTCACCCCTAATCTCTTTAAATTCGAATTTTTGTGTTCTTGAGCTAGAAAATTTATATTTTGATTTTGTTAAATTCAGGTGTAATTAGAGCTAAATTGTTGTTATATTATGCATGTATATCCTAGATAGAAGCTATTTAACATGAATTGAAGCTAAAAACTTCAAATTTTTAAGAATCTAGGGTTTGTGTTCTTGAGCAATTTGGGGCTTTTTGATATAAACAGGTTATGGCCGATTTTTGTCATGAATTGTTACTAAATTAAGTAGTGTAACATGTTTAGGTAGTTAATTGATCCAAACTTTGAGCCTAAACATGTTTTTGAGAATTAAAGTGGACTTTTTAAGTCTAAAAATTCATGAACTTGGATAATTTGATATAAAGGCCATTTGAAACTTGTTTCATTGCTAGTAGTGATTATTTTGGCATGTTATTTGAGATAAATACTTATGAACTTGATGTACATTTTTCGTATATGCTTATTTGACAAAGTGTAGACTTGACAAAAATATGAAAATGAGCACTAGTTTGATTTGAATGCCATGTAACAAGTGTTTAATTGATATAATGATTATTGTTGACATGTTTAAGAGTTTAAATGTGATAAAACATTGTATACATTTTTCGTATGTAAAAATGTAGAATTGTTATTGTTAAGAAAATGTGTATAAAATGTGTTATGAATTGAACATGTCATCATAATTGTTTCAAGTTATTATTTTGTTAACACTAATGCATATTTGGATGCACAAATTTTGTGTTTAATGTGTTTTGCAGAAAGCCGATACTGGAGGTTCAGGAGCATCATCATCCAGGCAACCAGAGCCCGAACCGGAAATGTTTCATGAACAAGAACAGCATATGCAACAAGAAGAAGAAGAACAGGAGGAGCAACATATTCCATATCACGATCAAGATCAGTTATTCATGAATCAGTTTCGTCAATTCGCTCCACATCAAAGGATTCTGAGCTTAGACATTAATGAAGATCAGTTACACCCAAATCTGAGATTTGATCGGTGTTGGATAGAATATCCAGATTATCAAAAGAACATGCACATTCTCTACAATAAGGTTGTTGAAATGCCAAGGGCAATTGACTGGGTACCTTTGGAAACAGTTGACCTTGCCGAACCGATTCGGGGATTATTGGTGCAAAGGTATGGTAATTCTCAGTTTAACGATTGGATGCGCCTATTTTCCATTCGTAGAACAATATATAGGGAATGGTGTATAGAATTACTTAGTACTATTAAGTTAAACAGTGATGTTAGGAGGATAGATGATAGAAGCTTTATTAGATTTCTGTTAGGTGGACGCATGTACAGAATGTCCATGATAGATTTAGCCAGGGCCTTACAGATTTACACCCCTGCTGAACTTTTGAGCCCCGACTGTAATAGCCTGATTGCCCAAGGAGAAAGGGTAGATAGGGAATTTGATGTTAACGCTGTCTGGAGGCGTATGTCACACTTTAATGAATTTCACGCCAGTGGAAATCATACATACTTAGATATAGACAGAGCTGAACTCCGGGTGATTCATAGATTCTTAGCAAACACAATTACACAAAGGGGTAGGAATAAGGAGAAATTGACCGTAAACGATTTGTTCTACCTCAAGTGTATTAGAGACCCGAGGAGTTTCGTTAACATTCCCTATTGTGTTGGTTATTATCTCGCTAATGTAGTTTCGGGGATGAAATCGGGGAGTATTATAGGTGGTGGTATTTTCATTACTCTCATTGGAGAGTATTTAGGTGTAGATAAGCACCAAGGGGGTCCAATGAACGAAATAGAGGACGGAGGTGAAACTATAAGTTCAAACCTTTATCACGGTGCAAGGGTATTATTGATGAGACGTGGTCGGGTATATCGATACGAGGGACCTCAGCGACAGGTAGAGAGAGGTTCGGATGACGAGATGGAGGAGGCGAACAACATTATAGGAGTTGTTCGGGAGACTGCTCTTGATTTAGGCATTCGTATGGAGGATGAATACATGACGAACTATGATAGGCATATGCAGTACGAGGCATGGCAACGCCGGAATGACTACGAGCATTCCCGGCAACGAGAGCATGGCCGATGGGATTATCATCAGCGCCAAATTATAAGCCAGTTGCAGCCTGGCGAGATGTATTATCCGACCCGACCCGCATACTATCCCGCACATCAGCCAGAGATGAGACCACCCTATGATTCATATGATTATGACGCAGCATACCAGTACACCTATAATCAGCCATGGAACCCGGACGCGAACATGAATTGGGATCCCTATCCTAATTATCCTCCTAACCCACCTCCTGATCAGTAGAGATAAGTTGGTAATTTTTTTTTAAAAACACTTAACATTTTATTACGTTTATGTAATGTTTGATATTCTTATTATTATTGTGTACTAATATTTTTCTTATAGTTTGAAAGTGGGATGCCAAAGTTCCATTTCAAATTGCATGTATGATTATATTTGTATTGTATGTATTCTATTTTATGCACAAAACAGGGTAAAACAAAGCATTTTCAAAGACTGGCATTAAGTTCAGCAAAAGCAAGTAATTTTGACGACAATGATGCAAAATGTATGTGAAATAACAACAAGACGGAATGAACAAATGACGTGCACCATTTATCATTCAGCAAACAAACGCCAATATATTTGGAAACTTTGGTAAAAATTTAATCATTTTCACACAAATCACCCTCAATAATTTAAATTGTTACTGATTTCTTGCAAATGAGGGCATTGCAAGATCTTAAGTGTGGGAAGGGGTTAAATTCTTTCGGATTTTAAAATTTTTATATTAAACACTTGGTTACCATTAAAAATACTAGTAAAGCAGTAGTTGTATTAGAATCTAGTGCTCTCTGATAAAAAAGAACAGCACTAGTCTTATATACTGACTACCCAATTCTAGTAAAATTTTAAAAAAAAAATTTTCAATTAAATGAATTCAAATCATGTTTATACATATTTATGAACGATAAAACTAGGTTTTAACACCGAAATTATTGTTACCTCGGAAAGGACATAAATTGAGAAACAAACTAAAATGTTAAAATTCATTTAAAATGGAATAGAGGACGATAAAAAGGAAAATAAAAGCCAAGTGTGGGAAAATTTACCAAGTTATTTTAAACATATGTCACATATATCTGTAACAAATAACTAAAAATACTTTTGCTTTGAACTAAACTAAACTGTTTTACCCGATGAAAGAAAAGAAGAGATGGATCTACACGATGAATCAATTCCATCATTAAAAGGAAGTAAAGTCTTCCGAAAAAGAAACGCGCTTCTCGATTTAGGTCATGAAGTTGACGTCCAGACCAGCTGTAGGTTGACGAAAAATCTAGAAAAGTCATCACTAAAATCAGCAGGAAATCCACGGACCTCAGCATAAAACAGGGTCGCCAAGTGGTCAGATTTATCCTAACCATGAGAAGGATTTATCTCGTACAATGGGGGGGCACCGTGCAAATTAGCAGGATAAGACTAATGAATCAGATCCCCAGAAAGGATAATCTCCTTAAAGATTAAAAATCAGCTTTTAAGACTGATATTACTCAATCCTAGAGATTGACCTTAAAGATTGAGAATTCAAACTCATGGAATTCAATGACATCTAAACTCGAGCTTGAACGAGAAAATATTTTGATCAAAATTATAAACCGATTTGTTTTCTGAAAACCCTATTTTCAATGCGTTCATTACCATTGAACGTAAAATCCTAGGAATTCACCTGGAATTCATTAGGTCACCTGAACTAAATCGGGTGTCAACCGTAAGAACGGTGGTTGCATAACATGGTCAAAGACAGGACCTTGTGCCAAACCGACAAATTATAAGGGTGAGTTTTACTATTGCTCCTACCAAGGATAGTAATTGCGTCCGACACGTTATAGGCCATAATCAAAAGCATGTCACGAGACATTGCCTTAACAGTTGCTTGTTCAACGCTTTCCTTTACAACCGGACGGTAGTTTACCGAAAGGTAATATACGGAACAAGTAAACTGGACGTGTTGCTTTCCAAATACAAGGTTAGCAAGTGGGTGACACAAAACCGCAAGTTTTGAGCTAAAATTTTCAAATCTGAAACCCACCAAACCCACAAAAATATTTTGCAAACACCGGTAAAGGGTTATTCCGGAAAACTTATCTAGGGTAAAAAAACTAGATTTCGAAAGATCAAATGTTTTCATAAAGATCCAATTTCCTTAATGGATCTAAATTTTTATAGTCATGTGGGACTGTAAACCATATCGTTACTACCATTGTTTATACCGCCGTATAGAAATCACTGATGTACAAAGTGTGAAGAATAAAGAAGTGATTCTAGTATTTCAAGACAATATTGCTTGAGGACAAGCAACGCTCAAGTGTGGGAATATTTGATAATGCTAAAAACGAACATATATTTCATAGCATTATTCCTCAAGAAAGACAAGCTTTTAGTTGCAATTGTTCTATTTATAAGTGATATTCGTTTAAATAATAAAAGGTGAAGACAAAAGACAGATTCGACAAATTGAAGACAAAAAGGTCCAAAGAGCTAAAAAGTACAAGATACAATTAAAAAGGTTCAAAATATTGATAAGGAACGTCTCAAAATGACAAAAGTACAAGTTGCGGAACGCAAAGTACGCGATTTAAAATAATACGCGAGGACGTCCGAAAATCCGGAACCGGGACCTGAGCCAAGAAGAAACGCCCGACGCAACGGACCAAAGATATCTAGTCTACTATGCACAAGAATATAATATAATATATATATAATTATATATAATTATATATTATATATATTATTATTATTATATTACGTCGACAAAGAAGAAAACAAAAGCATTTGGCTGGATCCAGGGTGGCCATGCGACTCGCATGGCCAGAAGCACAAAACCATGCGAGTCGCATGGTGTGAGATTGCTGGTCAGGTCCTATAAAAAGCCAGTTTTCTGACGAGTTTAAGACATCTTTTTTCTCTTCCTCTTCATAAGTAATATATATTTATATTTATAATTTATATTTTAATTTTAATTATAATTCTAATAATAAGGGTATGTTAGCGAATGTTGTAAGGGTGTAAGTCGAAATTCTGTCCGTGTAACGCTACGCTATTTTTAATCATTGTAAGTTATGTTCAACCTTTTTATATTAATGTCTCGTAGCTAAGTTATTATTATGCTTATTTAAAACGAAGTAATCATGATGTTGGGCTAATTACTAAAATTGGGTAATTGGGCTTTGTACCATAATTGGGGTTTGGATAAAAGAACGACACTTGTGGAAACTAGGCTATGGGCTATTAATGGGCTTTATATTTGTTTAACTAAATGAAAGTTTGTTAATGTTAATATAAAGATTTACAATTGGGCGTCCCTATAAATTACCATATACACTCGATCGGACACGATGAGTGAGGTATTTATATGTACGAATAATCGTTCATTTAACCGGACACGGGAATGGATTAATAGCCACTAGAATAATTAAAACAGGGGTGAAATTACATTCAAGGGTAATTGGTGTAATTGTTAACAAAGTAGTAAAACCTTGGTTTACACGCAGTCGATAACCTGGTGTATTCATTAAACAAAGTATTAAAACCTTGTTACAATTCGAATCCCCAATTAGTTGGAATATTTATCTTCGGGTATAATAATAATTTGACAAGGACACTTGCAATTTATATTTATGACTGATGGACTGTTATGGACAAAAAACCAGACGGACATATTGAATAATCCAGGACAAAGGACAATTAACCCATGGGCATAAAACTAAAATCAACACGTCAAACATCATGATTACGGAAGTTTAAATAAGCATAATTCTTTTATTTCATATTTAATTTCCTTTATTTTATATTTAATTGCACTTCTAATTATCGCATTTTTATTTATTGTTATTTTATTTAATCGCACTTTTAATTATCGTACTTTTAATTATCGCAATTTAATTTTATCGCATTTTTATTATTCGCAATTTCATTATCGTTATTTACTTTACGCTTTAATTTAAAGTCTTGTATTTATTTTATATTTTACATTAGGTTTTAACAGCGACTAAAGTTTTAAAATCGACAAACCGGTCATTAAACGGTAAAAACCCCTCTTTATAATAATAATATTACTTATATATATATTTGTATTTTTATAAAAGTAAACTAATATAGCGTTGAGCTTTGCTTAAAGATCTCCCTGTGGAACGAACCGGACTTACTAAAAACTACACTACTGTACGATTAGGTACACTGCCTATAAGTGTTGTAGCAAGGTTTAAGTATATCCATTCTATAAATAAATAAATATCTTGTGTAAAATTGTATCGTATTTAATAGTATTTTCTGCTAAAATTTAATAGTATTTTATACCCCTCTGCTCTGACATCACAACACATGGATAAACTCAATCATTATCCGAAATCACCCGCATAAAGATAGTACTAAAATCAAATAGTACCTGAATCAAGCGTCGCTAGATTTTCGCGCTCCGTCACTATTCCACTCGGGACATTCCGACTTCCGGTGTCCCTCCTTCCAGCACTTAAAACATGTGACCTTACCCGACGGATAATCACGAGACTTATGCCCCGTTTGCCCACAATTATAACAAGCGAATTTAGAACCACCCATGTCATTCATCTTTACGCTTCTGACACCTTCGGTAGCGCTTTTACTCATCTTGTTCGAAAACGTCGCCACTTCGAACTTCCGTTTACTAACATCGGACACACTTGGCTTTGACACCTCCGGTTCGAAACCCCGCGCCAACTCAAACAACTCTTCAAAAGACTTAGCCATTCCCCGACTAATCTTACCCTTCAACTCGTCATTCATGGTACGGTAGAAATCTTTCATCAACTTGTGATCGTCACCAACATACTCCGGACAAAAACGAGTCTTTACCAAGAAGGTAGACTTGAGAGTAACCAAGTCCATCGAACCTTGTCGCAAATTGTATAACTCGTCCCGGATTCTATCAAGGTCAGAAGAAGTTCGGTATTCATCAAAGAACTCCTTTTTGAACTCATCCCATGACAAGCTCATACATTGTTCCTCGCCATACAATTGAATCTTGTTATCCCACCACAACTTGGCTTCTTCACGTAACATACTAGAACCGTACCTCATTTTCTTCTCGGGAGGATATTCACTAGTACGAAAAGCCCCCTCGATGTCTGAAACCCAACATGTACTCTTCAACGGATCCCTTACCCCATTAAACATAGGAGGTTGTGCATCCTTGAAGTTTTTGTAATGGAAGTCCCGCCTCCCATTTCCTTCACTCCCTTCGCCTCGGGGATAAATATTTCTAGCATCAAGCGCTTCCTCGATTGCGACCTTCACCCTTTCATCAATTAGATCGGTTAATTGCCCAACAACCGATTCCCGAAAAACTTTTCTAACATCCTCGAGAAACTCCGCTTTTTGACGTTTAAAGATGGCCTCAACCTTAGCCGTGAACTCAACGTCTTCGTCTTGATCTTCGTTGGCTTGTTTGCTCCTTGTAGTCATTCTAAGAAATGAACTCGGTTAGGAACACAACATGAATAACTTACACACACCACCACGATCAATCGTTCACAAACATATAATATGCCACAGTTCGTGCATCCCATCTAGTTCAACACTTGTTGTACATCACTTGCATGACTTGGCTTGCAACCGTAATAATGGTCGCGAAGCATTATTACGCTCACACGCCATGCCGAGCTCATGAATACAACAACTATCTCGCTAGATATTCAACGCAAACAACACGATTAATAACAACATAATCAATACATAGCTAGTTCACCCATTCTCTAAGGCACTAACTAAATCCCGAACCGACCCGCAATCCTACAAGTCCCGCATAATAGCACACACAAAAGTCTAAGTCTAGGCGCCTATCTCAAGTCACCTAAATCCCTTAGACCAGGCTCGGATACCACTTGTAACAACCCAACCCGATAACCGACCAAAAACAGTCCCAAAAAAAAAATAAACTGCTGCTCAGGTGTGGTGCGCGGCGCGCTCCACTGAAAGTGCACGGCGCGCACAAGGCGTTCCAGGCTCTGATCAAACTGTTTTTAACTCGTAAAAAGATGGACCACTTCCCGACATATTTAGACCGAACGCTTTTCACGGCAAACTTATATATGTAAAACTAACACGAATCATACATAAAACGATGTTTTACAAGCGGGGCCCACACGACCCAAAATACAAGTTTAGAGTTTCGACCACCAAAAAGTTTAAGTTCCAAACTACACAATGAGCATGGCGTTTGGGATTAAACTACCCAACTATCGGTCAAACTCCAAGAGCTACTAAAGCCAAAAGCGTCCCCTAGCATCAAGCGGGATCTCTAGTCCGAACGAATGCCCTTACCCTTATCCACGCCGAAACCTATAAAATGGTAAACAACGAGAGGGTAAGCTAATGCTTAGTGAATGCAATACTTATACATATACATATGTAATTTACCTACACGCATCCACCTACAAAACCATTACATACAACGAACAAACGAGTTAGCATCAACAAACACACGACTATCAACAACGTTAGTATATAATTCAACACGATAATATACTAAACATAAAAGGGCATAACACGCTAACCGTTCACCGCTTACTACTACCGACTTGTAGCCGACCAAGATCATCGAGTCTCACTCATACCATGTCACCGACTTGTGACTCGTCATATGGTGTCACCGACTTGTGAATCACCATGTAGCATCACCGACTTGTGAAGCCCCACCTAGTGTCACCGACTAGTGATCACTAAGAAATGTCACCGACTTGTGACTCATCATAAGGTGTCACCGACTTGTGAATCACTACTATTACTTATGGGTCACCGCCTCGTGAACGCCATGTGGCATCACCGACTTGTGAAGTACCACCAAGTGTCACCGACTTGTGAACACTATGGGATGTCACCGACTAGTGCACCACCCGTCAATACATATGAGGTCACCGGCTTGTAAACCTCCAAGAGGTGTCACCGACTCGTGAGACACCTAGCGAGATACTACCGACCCGTAGTTCTCTTCACCCGAATACCAAATAAGTCACCAACTTGTGACATAACGCCCAACACTCACGATGTGGCACCAAAGGCCCACATCGCGTACGAGTAAATAAACCACATACATACATGTATAAATATTCCACTCACTTTGATTTTAAGTAAGTCAACTTCAGCTTGAGCTCCTAATCGTCCGATGCAAATCACCTAAGCAATTTACAACTGAATAAGCTAAATACACTAGCTTATACACAAAACACCATAAGTGCAATATCGACCCATTTGCACATGCATCACTTTGACTAAGTCAAAACTCGCCCAAAACACCCATAATCAAAATTAACTAATGATTATGTTCAAACACCCCTTTATGCTCAAGGTTCAACATCAAAACACTTACTTGCATCATTAGGATACAAAAATCCATTTTGACCCAAACTCAAGTCAACACCCATTTGCAAGTTTACACTTCTAATCACTTATAATCTTAATTAACTAGTGATTCCAACAACCAAACATGATTAACAACTAATCATCTTCATTAACAAACCCAAACCAACCAACAATGGTTATTAACACCATTTACTAGCTCAAACATCCAATTAACAACTAATGGGTTTATTTCAAGAACACCCATTTCAAAACCCCAATTATGAACACTAAATCAAACTATGAAAACTCGGAGTTAGAGCTTACCAATACCACCACAACGTAGCCGTGAACAAGGTGAACAACTTTAACACTTGCAACTTCGTTTGATTCAAGCTCCTTCTTCCCCAAATGAAGCTTTCTCTCTCTAAGCTCTATTTCTCACTCTAGGGTTTAAGAGTGTGTGGAAGAGATGAAGATAAGATTGTGGACTTGAAAGAGTCCACCAATCTGCCTTTGTGGCCTAAAACCGACCCTCAAGTGAAAAGACCATAATGCCCTTCATTAAACTCAAAACAGAAAAACTGAGGTTCTGTCGCAGGGACAGTGCGCGGCGCGCACCATTACCCCTGCGCAGCGCGCACGAAGGGCTGAACAGGTTCTGTCTTCAGTTTACTCACACAATTTTCCCCACACTTCATGCACTCTAATACACTTCTGTAAAATAAATAATCGGGTCTTACAGAAAACGATGATGAACTTATCCAGATATGGCTTGCTTACACGATTCATGAGATCCATAAACACGGCAGGTGCGTTGGTTAAACCAAATGGCATCACTAGAAACTCATAGTGACCATAACGGGTTCTAAATGCAGTTTTCATCACATCACTCTCCTTCACCCTCAATTGGTGATAACCGGATCGCAAATCGATCTTGGATTAAACGCTGGATCCTTGCAGTTGATCGAAAAGATCGTCAATTCTGGGAAGGGGATACCGATTCTTAATCGTCAACTTGTTCAGCTCACGATAATCGATACACATGCGGAAAGATCCGTCCTTCTTCTTCACGAATAAAATAGGTGCGCCTCCTGGCGATGAACTCGGTTGGATAAATCCATGGTCTAGCAATTTCTGCAGTTGATTCTGCAACTCTTGCAGTTCGAAAGGTGCTAGTCGATAAGGTGCGCGAGCTACGGGTGCAGCTCCCGGCACTAGATTGATCTGGAACTCCACGGCTCTCGGTGGCAGTAATCCAGGCAATTCTTCCGGAAAGACATCGAGAAATTCGTTCACAACTCGTACATCGTTCACACTCTTCACCTCGGCTTCTAATGTTTTCACATGGGCTAAAACAGCAAGACGTCCTTTCTTCATGATCTTTTGTGGTTTCATGCAACTAATGAGGTTCAGCTTCGAACTACATCTCTCTCCATAAATAATCAGTGGCTCACCATCTCTGTGGGGTATACGAAGAGCTTTATCTCCACAGATAATGTCGACCCTTACTTTGGTCAACCAGTCCATACCGACAATCACGTCAAAACTTCCCAATTTGATGGGTATCAAGTCAATCTCAAAATCCACACCAGCTATTTGATAATAGCTCCTCGTCCAATTTGGTCAACTTTCTCAAGTTTTCCATTGGCTACCTCAACAAGCATACTCTCCTTTAAAGGAACTAACGACCAATCTATCTTAGAACAAAAGTGTCTACAAACATAGCTCCTATCGGCACCAGTATCAAATAGGACAGAAGCTAATAGATTGTTGATAGTGAATATACCTGTAACCAAGTCGGGGTTCTCACTGGCATCCCTTGCGTTTACATTAAAAGCTCTTCCACGCACTGGTCCGCCGTCCTTTCTCTTGTTGGGACATTCATTCCTGAAGTGGCCCTGTTGTTCGCACTCATAGCACTGCCTTGGTCCAGTAGGGTTTGTCTTCACCGTTGGGGTGGGAATCTTGCAGTCCTTACCAATATGCCTGGTCCTTTTGCACTTTCCACAGACCACATTACAGTACCCGGTATGGTGCTTGTAGCACCTCTTGCACTGCGGTAGAGTACCCTTGTAGTTGGGGTTCGAGCTAGGGGTCGGGTTGGGGTTCCTCCAGTCATTGTTTCCCTTGAAAGCCTCATGCCTCTTAGCTGGGTTTTGATCAAAGACCTTTCCCTTGTTTCCATCCCACTTACGCTTCTCATGACTAGTCCCCGATTCTGATTTCTCTTTCTCAGGTTCCTTGCGGGTGATCTGGTTCATCAGGGTGTGCACCATGTGCATAGCTTCCGGGACGTTGGGTAGCTTAGAAGAGGTGACATTTCCCTGAATGGACTTGGAAAGTCCCCACAAGTATCGTTCCATTCTCTTAAACTTCGGGGTAACCATCGAGGGACACATCAGCGCTAATTCCAGATACCTACGGTTGTAACCATCAAGATCGTTTCCCATAACCTTCAACTCCCAGAACTCAGCCTCCATTTTATGTATCTCTGTTCTGGGGCAGTACTCTTCGATCATGGCTCCCTTAAATTCTTCCCAAGGAGTAGCATAAGCCTCGTCAATACCTTTGGGCTGAGCAAGTGTGTTACACCAGGTTAGGGCACCGTCCGACAGCGTACATGAGGCATACTTGGTTTTGTTCGTCTCTGAGCAGTTGCTTACACGGAACATAGCTTCTAGTTTCTCAAACCATCTAGTCAATCCAACTGGCTCCTCAGTACCACTAAAGTTGTGGGGCTTGCTGCTTTGAAACTCCTTATATGTACACCCGTTATGAATGGGCTGGTCAACTGGTGGAGGTTGTGGGTTAATTTCCGCAATAGTTGCGGCTACTCTCTCCGCAATCATTTCCTCAATTTGTGCTGCTGTGGGCGCTGCTCTTCTGTTTGCCATTGCTCTTCTAAACAGAAATTTTGACTTAAGTCAAAATCCAGCATTTAATAAATAATAATATAGTATATGAAAACCAACATGGAATCAACGCAACACATGTTAACTAAGCAATGCACTAGTTACAGATACCACAAAAACAACATACAGTAACGTAATTAGAACACCGTACAAAAGTAAACAAAACTATGTTCCATTCATTAATAATAAGTTGCATACATCCACATAGGTTCGTACAACACATGAGTAAAACATGAAACTACAAACGATATTACATAATGAAATCTACTACAATTCCCTATGGTGACGGTGGGTAAAGGATGTCCATTATGTGGGACATCTGGTCCTCGAGCTCAGTTCCTCGACGGAGGGAGATGGATGGGCAGGAGGTGCAGTCGGTACAGGTAGTGCAGGTGGTGCAGATGGTCCAGCGCCAGAAGTAGATGGTGCGCAACGGTAAGCCTTACGCACGAATGGATTGGCAGGATACGGCACAACCCGCTTGCGAGCGGTGACCCTAGTCCTCAGTCCATGTGCGCTAACGAACGACCTACCTCCGTTAACCCCTGGAATAACGGTACCATCAAAACGATACCGCTTCTTTGGCGGGGTAGAGGGTGGCTGCACGGGTGCCTCCTCAGGGTCCTCGTCGGAATCCTCATCACTGGAGTCATCAGAGGATGAGTCGTCAGATGATGAGTTGTCGAAAACAGCTGGAGGTGGCTCTGCTCGGCTGGTAGTCATAATCTGATATCTGAAAGGCGGAATCGGCATGACACGTCCATCAGGAAGGCATCTACACCAATGGTTATGCTCATTAAGGAACGGAACGTCCCCGTATTCCCCGGAAATCACAACACCACTGGAATGGTGCTGTGGCTCTGAGGGTCCTTGGATGAGTGGAGCTGGAATCTCCAGTGGATCCTCGTGTCCGTCTTGTGGTGATCACTGGGTCGGGTACATGGCCACTAGCTCCAGAGGACGAAGCGCCAGAGTCACTGGAGTGTGTCGACGACGGGATCTGTGAACCGGCAACAATGGCAGGCGAGGTGGATGGTGAGTCTGAGTCGCTCTCCAAAATGATAACGGGCGGGACATCCGACATCTGAACAAGGAAAAATGACTTTTTCCATGTCAGTAAGTCATAAAGCAAGCACGTATTAGGCAAAATAACTACGATAGTCTAGATCATCTATAGCAGTAAATAGCATGGCAATAATAGCAAATCGTACAGAAGTATCATGCAATCGAAAGCAGAAAATAGCATGCAGTAATGAAAATCAAGTAGCAGTATATGTCACATAGCAGTAAAAGTAAGCATCAGCATGCAGTAAGTTCCGCAGAAACAAGTAAACTAGCAAGTTGTAGATTAGTCCTATTAGTGAATCCTACTTGGTCCGGTCTAGACTCACTAATGCAACCTAATTCCCTACATCCAATGCTCTGATACCAAATGTGACGCCCCGTACAAAACCATCGTGTACGATTCGTCAACAACAGGATCTTTACACGGTCAAGTACTACATGCTGTTTGAAAACTAGTTTTGTATTCATGAAAGATAATGTTTACAAAAGATAACGTGAAAAAAAGGTCGTTACAAAGTCATTATTTGAAAATAACATAAACTACGAATGCAAAAGAAAAGTTCCATGATTGAGACATCTCTAAAATTATGCAGCGGAATTCTAGCACAGCAGGTCCTTAACAGCAAGTCTAAACACCAAGACAGCAAGTCTAAACAGCGGAAGCAACAAACCTCTAAGCACCTGAGAAAACATGATTAAAAATGTCAACAATAATGTTGGTGAGCTATAGTTTAAGTTGTAACAATAATGTAAGGTAGGCCACGAGATTTCAGTGCTTCAAACAGCGTATCAAAATAGTATGAAAAGTATATGTTTAACCGTGGGCACTTGGTAACTAACTTAACGTTTATAACCCCTTAAAAGTACACTTGGAGAGTGTGTATGTTTACGAAGTATTAAACACCCGTTAAATGCTAGCGCGACTAGCCCGAGTGGGGATGTCAAACCCTATGGATCCATATCTAAGATTCGTGTTCACCGGTTCAAAAACCAATGACTAAACGTTACCGAGCTAAGGGGAAAGTTTATGTCGTTGTATAACCCACACATATATAAAGTTTAAGTACTCGTGCCTAGTATGTAAAACATAAAAAGTGCATGTATTCTCAGTCCCAAAATAATTAAAGTAAAAAGGGATGCTATAACTCACAGTGATAAGAGCGGTAAAGTCGATAATGAAAGTATGCGAGTAGTAAGTCTGTCCGAAAGGTCGTCAACCTAAGTCAAAGGTTACTAGGTCAGTAGGTTATCCTCATAAGTTTTAATAGTGCATTAAATAAGTTTAAGTGTCATCATCATCATCGTTCATCATCATAAAAGCTAAGTAAGTTTGACAAGAATAGAGATCGAAACAATAGGCTGATTTCGGTCAGCTGCTACGACCTCTACGTAAATCTAAAAGACGCGTAGTCAGTGGCTATGGCTTCGTATATGAGTCCCCTAGTTTCTGACCAATTTCCAGAACCAAACACGTCTTCGTTTGACCGTGGTGACGGTTTAAGTGCGAGTAGGTCAGAAGTTTCAGCACAACGTTAATAAGGTGTAATGACTTTCGGAAGGCCATAAATCCTAAACCGTAACTCGGATTAAGACGAGGTCTAAACAGAAAATTATCTAATCGAACCGATCTAACTGAAAATAAACTTTCAGTAGCCCAGGTGGTCTGATTAGATCCCGAAAACAGTAAGAAAAGTGCTCCGGTGGGGTTCTTAGTGCTTGATGCTCATCACGGTTCTCATCCTTGATGCATGTAGCTTCAAGTGTACAACTCGTTGATGGGTTAGCATCACCTTGAACAAGATTCTACCATCAACACACAATATGTTAAGACCAAGTAAGAACACAACTCATTTCAGAGTCTTAGATGGATGATGAACCAAGGTTACATCATATCCTTAGTCTTAACACAATTATAAGTTACATTTACAACTAAAGCTACAAACTTTACTTCAATCAAGCAAGTATGAACATAATCTAAGTCAAATGAAGTGATGGAATCCTAAGCTAGAGAGCTTGGATCCCTTTCACACAAGTTATAAGGTCACAAAGCTAGAAAGCTTGAACCTTTAGTGTTCTTGAAGAACTTGAAGCATAAAGCTTAGATCTTTAAGTTATATGAAGACCATAAACACAAGTTTTGATCTTTATAACAAAATAATGAGATCATAAGTTAGAAAACTTAGATCCATCAAAAGATATGAAGATCCAACCTAGAAAGCTTGCATCTTGATTGTTCTTGAAGATCTTGAAGCATAAATCTTGGGTCTTTAAGTTACATGAAGATTACAAACACAAGTTTGAATCTTTATAATAAAATAGCAAGATTAAAGTTAAAAAAAAATATAGATCTACAAAGTGGGTGAAGATTCAAAGCTAGAAAGCTTGAATCTTCCATGTTCTTGAAAGATTCAAATCCATGTTTAAATCTACAAGATGTAATCAAGATCAAAAGCTAAATAGTTAGACCCATGATGATGATGATGATGATGATAATGAATTCGTGATGATGAGAAGGAGAAGAAGAAGAGAAATTCAAAATACTTACACTTTTAGAGAGAGAGAGAACTAGAGAGAATTAGAGAGTGAGTGTGTGTGAATTACAAATGAAAGCAACTGTAAAATGAATGAAATAATGCTAGTATTTATAGGTGAATGGGGTAAGGGGAGGGGGGTGGTGGCCGTTGGAAATGGGGGGGGACAAGGGTGACAAAAGTTTGCTTTTTGGTTAATGGTTGTCTAAAGTTGGTGCTTATGTTGGGATCCCATGCAACATTAAGGATAATACTTGACATAAATACTAGTATGTTCCCTCTAATAAATGGGCATTTGTCTTACATATTAATGGATCACTAGCTAATAATAATTGGGCTAATTAAATAGTCCACTAACTAGTGTAGGGTGGCTAAGGCCTAACAAGGTAGAAAGTCCAACAAGACTAACTAGTAAGCATAAGTAAATTACTACGCGTAATTAAGCATCCAAAAACCCAAGTAATTATTATTATAAAATAATAATTAAGATTTCGTAGTCATCATATTCCGATTATGACAAAAGTTAAACGTGTACGCAGTACGCAGTTTGTTCGTAACGTCAAGTGACACTAACGGTCATAAAGGTTTCCGATGATCAAGTTAAGTATCCTACGTACTTAAAGGCACGTTTTAACACATAAATGAAAGTAAGCCATGTGTATAAAGATTCCAGAGTATAAAGTAGCACAGTACGCACAAATACGCAGTTTCGCAAAAAAACAAGGCACAAAAGCAAGTCGAAAAAGTCGGGTCGTTACATCAGAAACCCGTGTATTATCGTAGTCTAGTTCGGCCACGAGTGCAGGCCCCGATCTATAGTGAGCAGGAAAGGTTGGAGGATGCGCGTCAGAGGTTTCAGCAGCAGTATCCATACGACAATTGGTCGTACGATGGTTTTCAGTGAGGAGGGCCTGCGAGCCCGTTGATTATGTTGTAATTTGTTTAAAACTCTTTCCTTTCCTTTGGTTAGTATTTAGATAATTATGTATTCTGTTTATGTACTTTGAAACTTATTTTTGGTACAAGGCGTTTAGGCATCGGGTGGTGCCACCTTGTCCTGTTTATGTAGTTCGTTTGTTTTTCTTTTCTTAGGTTTGTTGGTGAAACAATTTTTCAAGTCTGGCATTAAGTTCAGCAAAACTACATGATTGATGATATTGGTGTGATGATCAGGAATAGACGATGTTCTTATGCTGGCAGTTAGTTCAGCGCCATCTGTCACTGGCATTCCGCGATCAGTGGTTAAGCTCGATAAGTTTTTATATTTTCTTTCTCACATAACCCTTTCGATTTTAATCTATTTTTGATCTCAAGTGATGGGGACATTACTTGATCTCAAGTGTGGGGTAGGGGATGTAAAATCTCTCGGGTTGGTTGTTAATGGAATCATCATCATAGTAGTTTTAATCTAAAAAGACTTGACGTTTCACGGGTTTTGGTCGTAAAAAAAAATATGAAAAATTAGGGAAAAATAAAAAAAAAATTGAAAAGTTAGTTTAAAAATATAAAAAAAGTAGAAAAACAATTGAAAATTCGGCCAAAACCTTTGTTATGAAAATTGGTTTTGATTTGGCTTGGTATTTTATGGCATATTTCGTGATTTAAAAGAAGCCAAAATTGTTCCACATGTTCATTTTCTTGGACATGAAATCCTACGAGTTCGGGGAACTCAATAGTAGGTCACCTGTACCAAAACAGGTGCAAACCGTGAGAGAGCGGTGATTGCATAGCGTGATTGTGATCGAATCACGTGCCAGATCAAAAATTTTTTGTTACTTGGTATAGCAGACTTCTGAAACTATAACATTTTATTATTACATCATCTAATGGTGTGATACTGTGGGAAGAAGATCCTTGAGCTTCACCAGTGTTGTCTATTTTAGGAACAATAGCTACGTGCTTGTGTTTGCTTAGACAACACAGCCCATAGCCAAAAGCTATGGCACCCAAAGGTTTTTGGGATTTATCGGAAGGGTAGTATCTACTTCCTACCTTTCTTAAAACAAGCAGAAAAGCTTGTCATATGGGAAGTAGGTAACTTGAAATTAATTCCAACCACGTTCATTACCATTGAATGTGAAATTGATATGACCGAAACGGACGGTTTTTATTTGTGCAGTGTCGTCGGCCCGCGGCTCGCCAGGATCAGCCATTCATGGGAGAGGGTACTGTTTTAAATTTATATTTAGCGGGGCCTAAATCTTACTACTCCTTATAAGTAAGGGAAGTATGACCTAGGGTCGTATTTTTGAGATATCAGTAGAATCGAACCTATATTTAAGCCTAAGATAGTTAGGGAGTAGTGGTTATTTATTTTGGAATTTTCTAATTTATGATAGATAAAGTAAATGCGATAAAATTCGTAATTCAGATAAGGTTAAAGTGAGTGCATACTATGACTTCATCAGTTATTCTACCGAGATTATGGAATGCTGGCTCATGAATAGGCAGAGGCCTTGTATTCATTACACTAGTCCTAAACGCCCCTGTCATAAGACATGTCACTGGTATTATGTTAGGCTTGAAGATTCTGAATAGACAGCAACGTCCCTTACCCCCGACGCCCGTGTAGTCTGACTACAAGCATACACGTTCAGACGGCTCATCCAATTGAGCGACTCGGTTGGGTGACGTATTAAAATTTCAAAATGGTCTAAACTTTCTTAAGCATAATAGAATACATGGTTTACTATATCCGAGAGACGTGATGTGTTTTAATGCTTTCGTTAATGATTGGTTTTGAAAGATAGTTAGGCCCTTAAAAAGAGTTCAACCATAAGAACACCATGGCCAAGTCAAGCTGACTTCCATGAACACGTTCGGTTATCCTAACGGTCCAATCCTTTATGTGTCTAAACAAACAGTTCCTTAATTAACTAAGAATCCCTCAAGCAGGGTGCAATGCTTGAGACCGCGTTATGGTGCAGTGTACTGGTCAACACTAATCGGGTTCCATGGCCTTACTTAGCAAAGGTACAACTTACAACAAACGTTGTGCTTCAGCGTGCACGTACGAAGTTTATATGCTTGGTGACTACACTAGCATGGTCTAGGACCGACAATGTACTAAGGGTCTAGTCAGATGTTTCACTACGAAAGAGTCCTCAGTCAGAATCCAAAGCTTGATAGACTTACTACAACCGGTGTGCCTCAGTCGATCTTACGTTGTATCTGATAGACTTCTCTTACCAAGGGGTGACACAGATAGTGTACTCTGAATTGAGGTTCGCAACTTCCCAATAACAGAGCCTATAACTACGTTCTATTAGTTGGAAAAGCGATTGAGTTTAAAGCATAATCAGAAAGCATTTCAACAGCATGCACACACCATAATATTATTTTGGCATTATAACTGCTTACATCATAGCATACACTAAAGATAACTACTCGCTAATCATGGCAACAATATCATAAAACATTATATAAGATAAAGGATAGAAGTACTGAAATGTCCCGTTCTTATTGATTAAAAACATTCCATATTAATTGATTTCGTTGCGAGGTTTTGACCTCTATATGCGACGTTTTTCAAAGACTGCATTCATTTTTAAAACAAACCATAACCTTTATTTCATAAATAAAGGTTTAAAAAGCTTTACGTAGATTATCAAATAATGATAATCTAAAATATCCTGTTTACACACGACCATTACATAATGGTTTACAATACAAATATGTTACATCGAAATCAGTTTCTTGAATGCAGTTTTTACACAATATCATACAAACATGGACTCCAAATCTTGTCCTTATTTTAGTATGCAACAGCGGAAGCTCTTAGTATTCACCTGAGAATAAAAATGCTTTAAACGTCAACAAAAATGTTGGTGAGTTATAGGTTTAACCTATATATATCAAATCGTAACAATAGACCACAAGATTTCATATTTCAATACACATCCCATACATAGAGATAAAAATCATTCATATGGTGAACACCTGGTAACCGACATTAACAAGATGCATATATAAGAATATCCCCATCATTCCGGGACACCCTTCGGATATGATATAAATTTGGAAGTACTAAAGCATTCGGTACTTTGGATGGGGTTTGTTAGGCCCAATAGATCTATCTTTAGGATTCGCGTCAATTAGGGTGTCTGTTCCCTAATTCTTAGATTACCAGACTTAATAAAAAGGGACATATTCGATTTCGATAATTCAACCATAGAATGTAGTTTCACGTACTTGTGTCTATTTTATAAATCATTTATAAAACCTGCATGTATTCTCATCTCAAAAATATTAGATTTTAAAAGTGGGACTATAACTCACTTTCACAGATTTTTTTTTTTTACTTCGTCGGGAAGTAAGACTTGGCCACTGGTTGATTCACGAACCTATAACAATATATACATATATATCAAAGTATGTTCAAAATATATTTACAACACTTTTAATATATTTTGATGTTTTAAGTTTATTAAGTCAGCTGTCCTCGTTAGTAACCTACAACTAGTTGTCCACAGTTAGATGTACAGAAATAAATCGATAAATATTATCTTGAATCAATCCACAACCCAGTGTATACGTATCTCAGTATTGATCACAACTCAAACTATATATATTTTGGAATCAACCTCAACCCTGTATAGCTAACTCCAACATTCACATATAGAGTGTCTATGGTTGTTTCGAAATATATACAGATGTGTCGACATGATAGGTCGAAACATTGTATACGTGTCTATGGTATCTCAAGATTACATAATATACAATACAAGTTGATTAAGTTATGGTTGGAATAGATTTGTTACCAATTTTCACGTAGCTAAAATGAGAAAAAATATCCAATCTTGTTTTACCCATAACTTCTTCATTTTAAATCCGTTTTGAGTGAATCAAATTGCTATGGTTTCATATTGAACTCTATTTTATGAATCTAAACAGAAACAGTATAGGTTTATAGTCAGAAAAATAAGTTACAAGTCGTTTTTGTAAAGGTAGTCATTTCAGTCGAAAGAACGACGTCTAGATGACCATTTTAGAAAACATACTTCCACTTTGAGTTTAACCATAATTTTTGGATATAGTTTCATGTTCATAATAAAAATCATTTTCTCAGAATAACAACTTTTAAATCAAAGTTTATCATAGTTTTTAATTAACTAACCCAAAACAGCCCGCGGTGTTACTACGACGGCGTAAATCCGGTTTTACGGTGTTTTTCGTGTTTCCAGGTTTTAAATCATTAAGTTAGCATATCATATAGATATAGAACATGTGTTTAGTTGATTTTAAAATTCAAGTTAGAAGGATTAACTTTTATTTGCGAACAAGTTTAGAATTAACTAAACTATGTTCTAGTGATTACAAGTTTAAACCTTCGAATAAGATAGCTTTATATGTATGAATCGAATGATGTTATGAACATAATTACTACCTCAAGTTCCTTGGATAAACCTACTGGAAATGCGAAAAATAGATCTAGCTTCAAAGGATCCTTGGATGGCTTGAAAGTTCTTGAAGCAGAATCATGACACGAAAACAATTTCAAGTAAGATTTCCACTCGAAATAAGATTGTTATAGTTATAGAAATTGAATTAAATTTTGAATATGATTATTATCTTGTATTAGAAATATAACCTACTGTAAGTAACAAAGGTTTCTTGATCTTGGATGATTACTTGGAATGGATTTAGAAAACTTGGAAGTAAACTTGCAATTTTGGAAGTATTCTTGATTTTATGAAACTAGAACTTTTGGAATTTATGAAGAACACTTAGAACTTGAAGATAGAACTTGAGAGAGATCAATTAGATGAAGAAAATTGAAGAATGAAAGTGTTTGTAGGTGTTTTTAGTCGTTGGTGTATGGATTAGATATAAAGGATATGTAATTTTGTTTTCATGTAAATAAGTCATGAATGATTACTCATATTTTTGTAATTTTATGAGATATTTCATGCTAGTTGCCAAATGATGGTTCCCACATGTGTTAGGTGACTCACATGGGCTGCTAAGAGCTGATCATTGGAGTGTATATACCAATAGTACATACATCTAAAAGCTATGTATTGTACGAGTACGAATACGGGTGCATACGAGTAGAATTGTTGATGAAACTGAACGAGGATGTAATTGTAAGTATTTTTGTTAAGTAGAAGTATTTTGATAAGTGTCTTGAAGTCTTTCAAAAGTGTATGAATACATATTAAAACACTACATGTATATACATTTTAACTGAGTCGCTAAGTCATCGTTAGTCGTTACATGTAAGTGTTGTTTTGAAACCTTTAGGTTAACGATCTTGTTAAATGTTGTTAACCCAATGTTTATAATATCAAATGAGATTTTAAATTATTATATTATCATGATATTATCAAGTATGAATATCTCTTAATATGATATATATACATTAAATGTCTTTACAACGATAATCGTTACATATATGTCTCGTTTAAAAATCATTAAGTTAGTAGTCTTGTTTTTACATATGTAGTTCATTGTTAATATACTTAATGATATGTTTACTTATCATAGTATCATGTTAACTATATATATATCCATATATATGTCATCATATAGTTTTTACAAGTTTTAACGTTCGTGAATCACCGGTCAACTTGGGTGGTCAATTGTCTATATGAAACATATTTCAATTAATCAAGTCTTAACAAGTTTGATTGCTTAACATGTTGGAAACATTTAATCATGTAAATATCAATCTCAATTAATATATATAAACATGGAAAAGTTCGGGTCACTACAGTACCTACCCGTTAAATAAATTTCGTCCCGAAATTTTAAGCTGTTGAAGGTGTTGACGAATCTTCTGGAAATAGATGCGGGTATTTCTTCTTCATCTGATCTTCATGCTCCTAGGTGAACTCGGGTCGTCTACGAGCATTCCATTGAACCTTAACAATCGGTATCTTATTTTGTTTAAGTCTCTTAACCTCACGATCCATTATTTCGACGGGTTCTTCAATGAATTGAAGTTTTTCATTGATTTAGATTTCGTCCAACGGAATAGTGAGATCTTCTTTAGCAAAACATTTCTTCAAATTTGAGACGTGGAAAGTGTTATGTACAGCTGCGAGTTATTGAGGTAGCTCCAGTTGGTAAGTTATTGGTCCGACACGATCTATAATCTTGAATGGTCCAATGTACCTTGGATTTAGTTTCCCCCATTTACCAAATCGAACAACGCCTTTCCAAGGTGAAACCTTAAGCATGACCATTTCTCTAATTTCAAACTCTATATCTTTTCTTTTACTGTCCGCGTAGCTCTTTTGTCGACTCTGGGCGGTTTTCAATCTTTGTTGAATTTGGATGATTTTCTCGGTAGTTTCTTGTATTATCTCCGGACCCGTAATCTGTCTATCCCCCACTTCACTCCAACAAATCGGAGACCTGCACTTTCTACCATAAAGTGCTTCAAACGGCGCCATCTCAATGCTTGAATGGTAGCTGTTGTTGTAGGAAAATTCTGCTAATGGTAGATGTCGATCCCAACTGTTTCTGAAATCAATAACACATGCTCGTAGCATGTCTTCAAGCGTTTGTATCATCCTTTCGCTCTGCCCATCAGTTTGTGGAAGATAGGCAGTACTCATGTCTAGATGAGTTCCTAATGCTTGCTGTAATGTTTGCCAGAATCTTGAAATAAATCTGCCATCCCTATCAGAGATAATAGAGATTGGTATTCCATGTCTGGAGACGACTTCCTTCAAATACAGTCGTGCTAACTTCTCCATCTTGTCATCTTCTCTTATTGGCAGGAAGTATACTGATTTGGTGAGACGATCAACTATTACCCAAATAGTATCAAAACCACTTGCAGTCCTTGGTAATTTAGTGATGAAATCCATGGTAATGTTTTCCCATTTCCATTCCGGGATTTCGGGTTGTTGAAGTAGACCTGATGGTTTCTGATGCTCCACTTTGACCTTCGAACACGTCAAACATTCCCCTACGTATTTAGCAACATCGGCTTTCATACCTGGCCACCAAAAATGTTTCTTGAGATCCTTGTACATCTTCCCCGTTCCAGGATGTATTGAGTATCTAGTTTTATGAGCTTCTCTAAGTACCATTTCTCTCATATCTCCAAATTTTGGTACCCAAATTCTTTCAGCCCTATACCGGGTTCCGTCTTCCCGAATATTAAGATGCTTCTCCGATCCTTTGGGTATTTCATCCTTTAAATTTCTCTCTTTTAAAACTCCTTGTTGCGCCTCCTTTATTTGAGTAGTAAGGTTATTATGAATCATTATATTCATAGATTTTACTCGAATGGGTTCTCTGTCCTTCCTGCTCAAGGCATCGGCTACCACATTTGCCTTCCCTGGGTGGTAACGAATCTCAAAGTCGTAATCATTCAACAATTCAATCCACCTACGCTGCCTCATATTCAGTTGTTTCTGACTAAATATGTGTTGAAGACTTTTGTGGTCGGTATATATAATACTTTTGACCCCATATAAGTAGTGCCTCCAAGTCTTTAATGCAAAAACAACCGCGCCTAATTCCAAATCATGCGTCGTATAATTTTGTTCGTGAATCTTCAATTGTCTAGACGCATAAGCAATCACCTTCGTTCATTGCATTAATACACAACCGAGACCTTGCTTTGATGCGTCACAATAAATCACAAAATCATCATTCCCTTCAGGCAATGACAATATAGGTGTCGTAGTTAGCTTTTTCTTCAATAACTGAAACGCTTTCTCTTGTTCATCCTTCCATTCAAATTTCTTCCCTTTATGCGTTAATGCAGTCAAGGGTTTTGCTATTCTAGAAAAGTCTTGGATGAACCTTCTGTAGTAACCAGCTAGTCCTAAAAACTAGCGTATGTGTTTCGGAGTTTTCGGGGTTTCCCACTTTTCAACAGTTTCTATCTTTGCCGGATCCACCTTAATACCTTCTTTGTTCACTATGTGACCGAGGAATTGAACTTCTTCCAACCAAAATGCACACTTTGAAAACTTAGCGTACAATTCTTCCTTCCTCAATACTTCTAACACCTTTCTCAAATGTTCACCGTGTTCTTGGTCATTCTTTGAGTAAATAAGTATGTCATCAATGAAAACAATGACAAACTTGTCAAGGTATGGTCCACACACTCGGTTCATAAGGTCCACGAACACAGCTGGTGCATTAGTTAAACCAAACGGCATGACCATAAACTCGTAATGACCGTAACGTGTTCTGAAAGCAGTCTTTGGAATATCATCTTCTTTCACCCGCATTTGATGATACCCGGAACGTAAGTCAATCTTTGAATAAACAGACGAGCCTTGTAGTTGATCAAATAAGTCATCGATTCTCGGTAGTGGGTAGCGGTTCTTGATGGTAAGTTTGTTCAACTCTCGGTAGTCGATACACAACCTGAATGTACCATCTTTCTTCTTGACAAACAAAACAGGAGCTCCCCACGGTGATGTGCTTGGTCGAATGAAACCACGCTCTAAAAGTTCTTATAATTGGCTTTGCAGTTCTTCCATCTCGCTGGGTGCGAGTCTGTAAGGAGCACGAGCTATTGGTGCAGCTCCAGGTACAAGATCTATTTGAAATTCAACGGATCGATGTGGGGGTAATCCCGGTAATTCTTTCGGAAATACATCGGAAAATTCTTTTGCAATGGGAACATCATTGATGCTCTTTTCTTCAGTTTTTACTTTCTCGACGTGTGCTAGAACAGCATAGCAACCTTTTCTTATTAGTTTTTATGCCTTCAAATTACTAATAAGATGTAGCTTTGTGTTGCCCTTTTCTCCGTACACTATTAAGGGTTTTCCTATTTCTCGTATAATGCGAATTGCATTTTTGTAACAAACGATCTCTGCTTTCACTTCTTTCAACCAGTCCATACCGATTATCACATCAAAACTCCCTAACTCTACTGGTATCAAGTCAATCTTAAATGTTTCGCTAACTAGTTTAATTTCTCAATTCCGACATATATTATCTGCTGAAATTAATTTACCATTTACTAATTCGAGTAAAAATTTACTATCGAAAGGCGTTAATGGACAAATTAATTTAGCACAAAAATCTCTACTCATATAGTTTCTATCCGCACCCGAATCAAATAAAATGTAAGCAGATTTATTGTCAATAAGAAACGTACCCGTAACAAGCTCCGGGTCTTCCTGTGCCTCTGCCGCATTAATATTGAAAACTCTTCCGCGGCCTTGTCCATTCGTGTTCTCCTGGTTCGGGCAATTTCTAATAATGTGGCCCGGTTTTCCACATTTATAACAAACTACATTGGCATAACTTGCTCCGACACTACTTGCTCCGCCATTACTCATTCCGACACTATTTGTTCCTTTCGTTCTATTAACCCCTGGTCCGTAGACCTCACACTTCGCCACGCTATGACCATTTCTTTTACACTTATTGCAAAATTTGGTGCAGAACCCCTAGTGATACTTTTCACACCTTTGGCATAGCTGCTTCTGATTGTTGTTGTTGTTGCGGTTATTATTGTTGTTGGGATGATTGTTGTAGTTGTTGTTGTTGTTGTTGTTGTTGTTGTTGTTGTTGGGCCATTTGTTGTAGTTGCGATTGATGTTGCGATTGTTGGGATAATTTTTGCGATTATTGTTGTAATTGCTGTTGTTGTTGTATTGGTGATTCTTATCACCGTTTTCCTCCCACTTTCTTTTGACTTGCTTCACATTGGCCTCTTCAGCAGTCTGTTCTTTAATTCTTTCTTCAATGTGGTTCACTAGTTTGTGAGCCATTCTACATGCATGTTGTATGGAGGCGGGCTCGTGTGAACTTATATCTTCTTGGATTCTTTCCGGTAATCCTTTCACAAACGCGTCGATCTTCTCTTCCTCATCTTCGAACGCTCCCGGACACAATAGGCACAATTCTGTAAATCGTCTTTCGTACGTGGTAATATCAAATCCTTGGGTTCGTAACCCTCTAAGTTCTGTCTTGAGCTTATTGACCTCGGTTCTGGGACGGTACTTCTCGTTCATCAAGTGCTTGAATGCTGACCACGATAGTGCGTACGCATCATCTTGTCCCACTTGCTCTAGATAGGTATTCCACCATGTTAACGCAGAACCTGTGAAGGTATGCGTAGCGTACTTAACTTTGTCCTCTTCAGTACACTTTCTTATGGCAAACACCGATTCGACCTTCTCGGTCCACCGTTTCAATCCGATCGGTCCTTCGGTTCCATCAAATTCCAAAGGTTTGCAGGCAGTGAATTCTTTGTAGGTGCATCCTACACGATTTCCTGTACTGCTAGATCCAAGGTTATTGTTGGTATGTAGCGCAGCCTATACTGCGGCTATGTTTGAAGCTAGAAAAGTACGGAATTCCTCTTCATTCATATTCACGGTGTGTCGAGTAGTCGGTGCCATTTCCTTCAAAATAGTCAAATAGAACAAGTTAATCATACAGAATATTAAGAGTAGTTAATAGTATTTCGTAGCATAATATGAACTCATTTATAAAAGATTTTTCTTCATATTAGCGTTTTATAAGTTTAAATTCGGATAGTACCTACCCGTTAAGTTCATACTTAGTAGCTAATATACAATTCAACTACTACAATTCTATATGAAAAACTGATTATAATAATATTTCACGTTCAAACTTTTACACAATATTTTACAAACTTACAATACCGCTTATTTTACATATAGCATGAAATATAGCACACAATAAATTTGATACAAGATGGTTGTGAAGATAATTCTAGCTAGTACACAAGTCGTTCAGCAATGGCAATAAAGACACGTAATTCATACGTCCAGAAAAAAGTCATGCATTCTGGTTTTACTAGGATTACTTCTCATCCTTGGTCTTGTGGAACATAACCGTTATGGCCGTTGATAAGACAGCGTGTTGTAACGTCGTCAAAGGGACGAGGGTTACGTAATGTCCAACAGTCCCGTAACAATCTAAAAACCTCATTTCTTACCCCAATTACCGACTCCGCCACTTGTGGGAACGTTTTGTTTAATAGTTGTAGCCCGATGTTCTTGTTCTCACTTTGGTGAGAAGCGAACATTACTAATCCGTAAGCATAACATGCTTCTTTATGTTGCATGTTAGCCGCTTTTTCTAAATCACGAAGTCCAATATTCGGATATATTGAGTCAAAATAATTTCTTAACCCATTGCGTAAAATAGCATTTGGGTTCCCCGCAATATATGCGTCAAAGTAAACACATCGTAACTTATGGGTTTCCCAATGTGATATCCCCCATCTTTCAAACGAAAGTCTCTTATAAACCAAGACATTCTTGGAACGTTCTTCGAATGTCTTACAAACTGATTTCGCCGTAAATAGTTGTGCCAAAGAATTCTGACCGACTCTAGACAAGATTTCATCAATCATGTCTCCGGGTAGGTCTCTTAAAATATTGGGTTGTCTATCCATTTTGTGTTTTTATACTGTAAAATAGACAAGAGTTAGATTCATAAAAAAAATACTTATTAATACAAGCAATTTTTACATATATCATAAAGCATAAGCACACTATATTACATATATTACACCACACGAATACAACTATCTTATTCCGACTCGCTCGTTTCTTCTTCTTCGGTTTTGGTTCGTTTTGCCAAGTTTTTAGGGATATATGATGTTCCCCTAATACGAGCTGTCGTTTTTCACAACGGTTTAGAAAAACCTGGTGGTTTAGAGGTTCCCGGGTCATTGTTACAACTTAAGGGCTTCGGGAGTTGACGATACATATAAAGTTCATCGGGGTTGGAATTAGATTTCTCTATTTTTATGCCCTTTCCCTTATTATTTTCTTTTGCCTTTTTAAATTCAGTTGGGGTAATTTCTATAACATCATCGAAATTCTCATCGGAATCCGATTCATCGGAGAATTGGTAATCCTCCCAATATTTTGCTTCCTTGGCGGAAACACCATTGACCATAATTAACCTTGGTCGGTTGGTTGAGGCTTTTCTTTTACTTAACCGTTTTATTATTGCCCCCACCGGTTCTATTTCTTCATCCGGTTCCGATTCTTCTTCCGGTTCCAATTCTTCTTCCGGTTCCGACTCTTCTTCCGGTTCCTCTTCGGGAACTTGTGAATCAGTCCACGAATCATTCCAATTTACATTTGACTCTTCATTATTATTAGGTGAGTCAATGGGACTTGTTCTAGAGGTAGACATCTATCACATAATATCAAACGCGTTAAGAGATTAATATATCGCATAATATTCACATGTTAAAAATATATAGTTTTCAACAAAATTTATTAAGCAATCATTTTTCAAGTAAACACGGTCGAAGTCCAGACTCACTAATGCATCCTAACAAACTCGATAAGACACACTAATGCAAAATTCTGGTTCTCTAAAACCAACGCTCGGATACCAACTGAAATGTCCCGTTCTTATTGATTAAAAACGTTCCATATTAATTGATTTCGTTGCGAGGTTTTGACCTCTATATGCGACGTTTTTCAAAGACTGAATTCAATTTTAAAACAAACCATAACCTTTATTTCATAAATAAAGGTTTAAAAAGCTTTACGTAGATTATCAAATAATGATAATCTAAAATATCCTGTTTACACACGACCATTACATAATGGTCTACAATACAAATATGTTACATCGAAATCAGTTTCTTGAATGCAGTTTTTACACAATATCATACAAACATGGACTCCAAATCTTGTCCTTATTTTAGTATGCAACAGCGGAAGCTCTTAGTATTCACCTGAGAATAAAAATGCTTTAAACGTCAACAAAAATGTTGGTGAGTTATAGGTTTAACCTATATATATCAAATCGTAACAATAGACCACCAGATTTCATATTTCAATACACATCCCATACATAGAGATAAAAATCATTCATATGGTGAACACCTGGTAACCGACATTAACAAGATGCATATATAAGAATATCCCCATCATCCCGGGACACCCTTCGGATATGATATAAATTTCGAAGTACTAAAGCATCCGGTACTTTGGATGGGGTTTGTTAGGCCCAATAGATCTATCTTTAGGATTCGCGTCAATTAGGGTGTATGTTCCCTAATTCTTAGATTACCAGACTTAATAAAAAGGGGCATATTCGATTTCGATAATTCAACCATAGAATGTAATTTCACGTACTTGTGTCTATTTTGTAAATCATTTATAAAACCTGCATGTATTCTCATCCCAAAAATATTAGATTTTAAAAGTGGGACTATAACTCACTTTCACAGATTTTTTTTTTACTTCGTCGGGAAGTAAGACTTGGCCACTGGTTGATTCACGAACCTATAACAATATATACATATATATCAAAGTATGTTCAAAATATATTTACAACACTTTTAATATATTTTGATGTTTTAAGTTTATTAAGTCAGCTGTCCTCGTTAGTAACCTACAACTAGTTGTCTACAGTTAGATGTACAGAAATAAATTGATAAATATTATCTTGAATCAATCCACGACCCAGTGTATACGTATCTCAGTATTAATCACAACTCAAACTATATATATTTTGGAATCTACCTCAACCCTGTATAGCTAACTCCAACATTCTTGATTTTATGAAACTAGAACTTTTGGAATTTATGAAGAACACTTAGAACTTGAAGATAGAACTTGAGAGAGATCAATTAGATGAATAAAATTGAATAATGAAAGTGTTTATAGGTGTTTTTATTCGTTGGTGTATGGATTAGATATAAAGGATATGTAATTTTGTTTTCATGTAAATAAGTCATGAATGATTACTCATATTTTTGTAAATTTATGAGATATTTCATGCTAGTTGTCAAATGATGGTTCCCACATGTGTTAGGTGACTCATATGGGCTGCTAAGAGCTGATCATTGGAGTGTATATACCAATAGTACATACATCTAAAAGCTGTGTATTGTACGAGTACGAATACGGGTGCAAACGAGTAGAATTGTTGATGAAACTGAACGAGGATGTAATTGTAAGTATTTTTGTTAAGTAGAAGTATTTTGATAAGTGTCTTGAAGTCTTTCAAAAGTGTATGAATACATATTAAAACACCACATGTATATACATTTTAACTGAGTCGTTAAGTCATCGTTAGTTGTTACATGTAAGTGTTGTTTTGAAACCTTTAGGTTAACGATCTTGTTAAATGTTGTTAACCCAATGTTTATAATATCAAATGAGATTTTAAATTATTATATTATCATGATATTATAATGTATGAATATCTCTTAATATGATATATATACATTAAATGTCTTTACAACGATAATCGTTACATATATGTCTCGTTTAAAAATCATTAAGTTAGTAGTCTTGTTTTTACATATGTAGTTTATTGTTAATATACTTAATGATATGTTTACTTATCATAGTATCATGTTAACTATATATATATCCATATATATGTCATCATATAGTTTTTACAAGTTTTAACGTTCGTGAATCACCGGTCAACTTGGGTGGTCAATTGTCTATATGAAACATATTTCAATTAATCAAGTCTTAACAAGTTTGATTGCTTAACATGTTGGAAACATTTAATCATGTAAATATCAATCTCAATTAATATATATAAATATGGAAAAGTTCGGGTCACTACAAGTACCAGTAGATTAAACGAGTTCTGAATACAAAAGTGACAACTTCAAGACTCCAAACCGCTCCTAATACAATCTTCAGCGTTCTTCTCTGGGTACTAGGTTTCCCGCACGGAGTCGAAGGCCTTGAGAGTATGACTAATATTGTACAAGAGAGAGAAAGAAGTGAATTGAAGTGTGTGTTGGAATGAATGACAAAGACCCTTTAAATAAGCAAAGTTTTTGCCTGCAAACGGCTGGCAAGCCGTATGGCAAGCTGTTTGGCAGGCCGTATTTGGCAAGCCGTTTGCTTGGCAGCCCGTTTCTTGGGGCCTTTTGCTGGACTGTTTGGCAGGTCGTACCCCATACTGGCAAGCCGTATGGAAAGCTGTATGGCAGGCCGTTTTTGGTGCTGGTCAGCCTTGATTCACTGGATTGTAACTTGATTTCTTGTCTTTCACCGTTTTTGCTCTAGAATCTTCGTTTTAGCTCCGATTCTCTTGATTCTTTTTACACCGCCTTCGTATTTACTTGTTCTTCAATTCTAACCGATAAAGTGGGTATTTTGATGACAAAGTTTGAATCTTTCTTGTTTTTTGGGCCTTAATACCGGGGTGAAAACGTGACGTTTTAGTCAATATCAAATATCTCACACTTAGACTTTGCTTGTCCTCAAGCAAACTCTTATTTCCTTAAGAATCTTTTCGACGTTTCTTTTCTAATAGCCTAAACGGTTCGCTTTTATTATAAGAGCAAAAGATAAGGTGAGTCATCTATGTTAGGATTGAAATTATCTCTGCAAGCATGCGAGGAGGTTACATGACATAGGCTAGCTTTCACGGGTTACTCAAATCACTCAAGTGTTTAGGGTTCCCTATAGATCTAAGAAATGAAAACGCTCATAGCCAGTCATGCTGCTCCCATCGTCATAGGCTTGATAAAGACTCAAATCCTTGCTGCTAAGGCGAGAACGGTAGTAATCTCAGCTTTTATGGGTCATTTGTCAATGATGGAAAAGGAATTTTGGAGTGGTAGTGAAGTTGTTTTGGGGGGGTGAGATAAAGGGTAATGTAGTCTTTATACAGACTTTTATAGGAGTGCTGAAGTATTTTGAGAAGAACTTTTGAACTTTTCTTCATTTGATAATCATTTTCGGTCGAGTCTCCTTTGGCATTTCTCTTATTTAGTTCTGCTCCTTTTTTTCAGAACCATATATATATATATATATATATATATATATATATATATATATATATATATATATATATATATATATATATATATATATATATATATATATATATATATATATATATATATATATATATATATATATATATATATATATATATATATATATATATATATATATATATATATATATATATATATTCACAAGATACTTCATCTCGAGAAACTTTTAGCCGGTAAACTTTTTCAAGACCTTTGCCATGATACTTGAGAGGTTTATAACATTGGGTTTTCGGAAGATGTTCTCTTTTTCTGGATTTTTCGAGTAATAGTAAAGGTGATGTGGAGTAGAAGTGGTGGAGGTGCGGAAGGCTTATATTTGACAAATGGTTAGCTCTTTTGATTACAACCGAATCACGTTTCTCTGCTTGGAGATGTATATCTAAAGCAAGTTCTGATTCTGAGCACAGACATCAGCACTCTCAACGGAAAATAGTGAAACATTAAAGATGAATGCAGGTCTTATTTGAGGTGCCTTACCATAATCAATTTAGGTGGATAATGCCTTAGTCATGCAATGCTCTATTAGAGATTCCAATCTAACAAGATTTCCACCTTACTTAAGCCTTATTTTTATTGACAAACGTTTCAGGTTTTCAAAAATACTTCTTTCGAAAAGGGTTTCTTTTGCAAAAATTTTGAAATTTGGCTTAAGGACTTGGAATCTTCGTAATGGGTTATTATAATACAGCATAAAAAGATACCAACATCCCATACTTAGACGAACATTGTCCTCAATGTTACTAGTGTATCCCACACTTAGGAGTTTTAGTTGAAGATTTGGAAGTATTTGTCTAGTGCTTTTATTGGGTGTTATCCCACACTTAGTGATAAGCTAGGATGTGGCATAGTTTAAATCTTGAGCTAGTAGCGAAAAGAAAGAAATACCCCTAGCAGATGCGGCTGGCTTCCAATCCTTGCGTCTTTTATCGGCTCATTTGTCATCTTTTATTCTTCTACTCTACTTTATTGCACGGGTTGCCTCCCGAGAAGCGCTTTTGTTTAATGTCGTTGGCTCGACCGTAGTGATGCCTTAAAAAGCAAACATTCCTCGCTGATGGTTGTGATCTTGGTCTTCTCAAGTGAATGTGAGTCTTGGCAGGTAAATCCTGAGAAAGTGCTGGACCAATAGTGGTAAAAGATCCGGTACTTCTCTTGAAGATCTTCTGAAAGATAAGTGGTGCGCAGTTTCGGCTCTTGATAAGTCTTGAAGTCCGATAAGAATATGATCTATGGCTCTGCTGGTTGACCCATGAATGTCAATCATAGAAGCAGTGCTGGTGGTGATTATTTCTCTGATGGGATGCTCATGTCGGAGGTCTTCAAATAATGTCAGAAACTATATCTTTAGAATCTCGAAGTCTTCGGAACGGTGATCTCCACAGTAGGAGTCTGTAGCTTTACACAGATTAGTTAAGAGACGAAGCTGAAAAGAAGTGAACAGCAATCCTGATCCGAGCATTAATGTCACCGTCTTTGAGTATATCTCCCGACATCCAGCTTTAAATGTGAAACTAGGATCTGTGGATTCGTGGAAGATACGTGATAGCTGCTTCGTAACATAGGTGGCAATGTTGACTCGATCTGGTCCAAGATGAGAGAACGGATTGTTTCGCCTTGCTTCCTCTATAACAGTGTCTCGTAACTCTTTGATAATCAGATCAGCGTGGTGATCAATTGTTACGTAAATCACTAGTCTGTCTGGTGTGCTTTCGAAATTATCTCTTTCCAAAAGAGCAAAAAAGCTATGAATATCCTCAATCATTTGCAAATCAGAGTGATAAGTCGGGCGTCCGGTAGAAATATCCATATGCTTCCGGATGAGAGTCAGTAGTGCTCGTTGGTTTCGTGAGAATGGAAGTGCAGATCCGGCTAAGGCGTTGTAAACCTTAGAGTAAATGATCTTCTGATCTCGACAGAATCTTGTCTTAAGAATAGTGCGAACCACTGAATTGTGCTCTCGTTGCCTTTCTTCATGATAGATATGATCGTGAAGAGAATTGATAAAGTCTTGAACGCGTTCTTCTAGGATTTCAACATCATTGTCTTCTCTTCGGAGATAAAGGTGGTGTTCTTCTCTGATAGCCATGATTCGTTCTGTTAAGCGTAGTGAAAAATCAATGGTTGATTTTCGGATGGCTTCGAGAATGTCCTCAAATTCATCGGTATCATTGATGAAGGTTATCATGTCTGCGTGTGTGGATATAATCGGAATTCGATCTGAAGAAGAGTCCGGCTCCCCTTGATCTGGTTCGGTTGGAGAGTGTGAGTTATTCAGAATGTCTTCATGTTGCTCTTCCTCGTCATCATCGTTGTATTGTTCTTCTGAGGATGCGTTTGATGAACGGGTTTCTTCAGTATTCCGATTCTCCACTTTGATACTTGCAGGATCAATTTCTATATCCTTAACCTTAGCCTTGTCGGTCTTCTTCTTGAAGCGAATGATTAAACTGTGATCTTCCGTCTCAAGCCTCATTATTTCTTCATGACGCTCAATGCTTGGAGCGGGTATTTTCGCAGTTTCTTTTACGTCTTCCATTTCCTCTTCCTCCTCAGATTCCTCCTCTTCCTCTATTTCTTCGCTGGGATCCTCTTCTTCCATTTCTGGGTCGTCTACAGACTGTGATTCGACACCCATCTCGATATCATCGGCTGGTGGTGAAGACTCGTCATCGGAAGTGATCCGTCTGGTGGAAATAGCAAACATCTCTGCCTGTCCAGAAAGATCGGTTGGTCGGTCAATTTTGAAGGTAACGCTCTCCCCATGCGATCGTAAGATCAAGGTTTGATTGTACACATCAATGATAGTCCTAGCCGTATTCATGAAAGGTCTTCCTAACACTACTGGGGTGTGTAGGTCCTCCTTAATATCCATTACTACGAAATCCGTAGGATACAAGAATTTATCGACTTTCACCAAGACGTTCTCAACTATGCCCTTAGGATATCGAATTTTGTGATCGGCAAGTTGGATTGTCATTTTGGTTGGTGACAAGTCTCCTAACTCTAATCTCTTGTAGAGAGAGTAGGGGATTAGGTTGATACTTGCTCCTAAATCTGCTAGCGCATGAATGGTTCCAGATTGGTAGATTGAACACGGGAAAACGAATCGACCCGTATCTCCTAGCTTTGGTGGTAGAGAGTTTCTGAGTAATGCAGAGCATTCTTCACTCAGTGGAGTTTTGTTAGAGTCTGGTATCCTCTCCTTTGTAGAAAGAAGCCTTCGGATGTATCTCTTCTGGTTGGGAACTTTGGACATAGTGTCCAGGAATCTTCCATCAAGTTTGAAGGAATCAAGCTTGGATGGTTCTTCTTGTAGCCTTCCAGGATAAGGTACGCGATTTGGAGTTTCAGGGGTCAGCTTTTGAGTATATGTCGATTTGTTCTTGAGCCTAGCTGACCTTCTCCGTGGTTCTTCCTCTGGGATTATGGAATCCATTTGCTTTGCTTCTTCTATATGGGGATTTTGGATAGTATTACTTGGCAATCTTCCCTGCGGTCGGGTTTCAAGGCGTTGTGATAACTGTCCGAGCTGCGTTTCCAAACTTTTGAGCAGAGCCAATTGATTTCTCATTAGTATCTCCATATGATCTTGTCTGGCTGCAGTTCTCTAATTTAGCTATTGTTGTCCTTGAATGAACTGAGTTAATTGATCATCAGCTCTGAGAGCGGGGTTAGTTGCTTTTGTAATCTAGGTGGTAGGGGAATTTTCCTCAACTGGGGGACCAGTGAGTGGAAGTGGTTGATCGTAGGTCAATTGAGATTATTGGGCAGGATAAGGTGGATAGCGATAGCGAAAAGGTTGATTGCTTCGCTGAAATTGATTAACCCTAGGTGGTTGATAGAATCCGGGATTTGGTGGAGGAGCTGGGTATTGGACGTAACAGACTGAACCGTCAGGGTTTTCGTACTCAACTTGATATTCTTCAGTGGGTTGTGGGTTGGTTCAATTAACACATGCCTGAGCTTAGTTAACCTGCTGCGGCTGCGTCTTCGTCTTCAATTCTCTGAGTTTTTAGCAAGAGATTCCATCTTATTCGTGAGGGATTTGATGACCTCTGTTTGATTGTTAAGTGCAGAGAGTGGGGCAGATGATGAAGTTGTTTCACCACTGTTCCAGTCATGATGATGCATTGTCATGTTCTCGAGCAATTCTCATGCTTCTTCCGCGGTTTGGTTCATCAGATTCCCTTGAGATGCTGCATCGATCGTCGTCCTATGATTTACCGTAAGACCATTGTAGAAGGTACAGATTTGGGCTAACCGTTCTAGCTGGTGATTAGGGCATTTCTTCAGCAGGGTTTTGAATCACTCCCATGCAGTGTAAAGAGATTAATCATAACTTTGTTTGAAGTTAATGATGTCATTCTTCAGTTTGGTTTGTTTAGAAGGAGGGAAATATTTGGTTCGGAATTTAGTAGCTATCTCCGTCCATGACGTGATGGAATCTTTTTCCAGTCCTTCAAACCAAGTTTGAGCATGATAAGTGAGAGAATAAGGGAACAAGTATAGGCGGACTATATCTTGTCCTATCCCTGGCTGTTTGTAGGAGTTCGAAAGAGATATGAATTTATTAATGTGAGAATTAGGATCGTCGTTCGGTAATCCATGAAACTGACAGCTATTCTGGATGTGCTGGATGATGTGATGTTTTAACTCGAACGAGTGTCCTTGAATCTCTGGAAATCTGATTGGTCCTCCTCGACCTTCAATCGAGGGTTTGGTGTTTTCTTCTAAAGTAACGCGTAACGCCATTTGATTTTCGATTCATGCTTCCTTGCGTGCTTTAGAGATTATTGCGTCTGGATCAGGTACAAATAACAACGGCCCTGGTCTAGATCGGGTTTGATCTAAGGTAGTCTAAAGTAATCTAAGGTAATCTAATTTAATTAACTAACTATCCTACGGTGGAATATGTTTTTGGTTCTGGCTACTGATTCCCTAGTATTTCGGTAACAGAGCTCCACACGAACTATTCAACAAACCAAGTGGCCAGGCCGACTACGGAGAGGCAGGATCCTTTTGGTCCTAATATAATTAGCGACTGTTCGGAAAATCCAACAACCAAGTCCGTGTATAATTGTCTTTCTTAGACACCACTAAATGCTTGTGAATAAGTTTGATAGAAAGCAGTATTGCCCGATACCAGTTCCCCGTCAGCGGCGCCAAAAACTTAGTACTCTCCCGTGATATGGCCGAAACGGACGGTTTTTATTTGCGCGGTGTCGTTGGGCCATGGCTCGCCAGGATCAGCCACTCGTGGGAGAGGGTACTGTTTTAAATTTATATTTAGCGGGGCCTAAATCTTACTACTCCTTATAAGTAAGGGAAGTAAGACCTAGGGTCGTATTTTTGAGATATCAGTAGAATCGAACCTATATTTAAGCCTAAGATAGTTAGGGATTAGTGGTTATTTATTTTGGGATTTTCTAATTTATAAGATAGATAAAGTAAATGCGATAAAATTCGTAATTCAGATAAGGTTAAAGTGAGTGCTTACTATGACTTCATCAGTTATTCTACCGAGATTATGGAATGCTGGCTCATGAATAGGCAGAGGCCTTGTATTCATTACACTGGTCCTAAATGCCCCTATCATAAGACATGTCACTGGGTATTGCGTTAGACTTGAAGATTCTGAATAGACAGCAACGTCCCTTACCCCCGACGCCCGTGCAGTCTGACTACAGGCATACACGTTCAGACAGCTCATCCAATTGAGTGACTCGGTTGGGTGACGTATTAACATTCCAAAATGGTCTAAACTTTCTTAAGCATAATAGAATACATGGTTTACCATATCCGAGAGACATGATGTGTTTCAATGCTTTCATTAATGATTGCTTTTGAAAGATATTTAGGCCCTAAAAAAGAGTTCAACCATAAGAACACCATGGCCAAGTCAAGCTGACTTCCATGAGCATGTTCCGTTATCCTAACGGTCCAATCCTTTATGTGTCTAAACAAATAGTTCCTTAATTAACTAAGAATCCCTCAAGCGGGGTGCAATGCTTGAGACCGCGTTATGGTGCAGTGTACTGGTCAACACTAACCGGGTTCCAAGGCCTTACTTAGTAGAGGTACAGCTTATAACAACCATTGTGCTTTAGCGTGCACGTACGAAGTTTATATGCTTGGTGACTACACTAGCATGGTCTAGGACCGACAATGTACTAAGGGTCTAGTCAGATGTTTCACTACGAAAGAGTCCTCAGTCGGAATCCAAAGCTTGATAGACTTACTACAACCGGTGTGCCTCAGTCGATCTTACATTGTATCCGATAGACTTCTTTTACCAAGGGGTGACACAGATAGTGTACTCTGAATCGGGGTTCGCGACTTCCCAATAACAGAGCCTATAACTACGTTCTATTAGTTGGAAAAGCGATTGAGTTTAAAGCATAATCGGAAAGCATTTCAACAGCATGCACAGACCATAATATTATTTCGGCATTATAACTGCTTACATCATAGCATACACTAAAGATAACTACTCGCTAATCATGGCAACAATATCATAAAACATTATATAAGATAAAGGATAGAAGTACCAGTAGATTAAACGAGTTCTGAATACAAAAGTGACAACTTCAAGACTCCAGACCGCTCCTAATACAATCTTCAGCGTTCTTCTCTGGGTACTAGGTTTCCTGCACGGAGTCGAAGGCCTTGAGAGTATGACTAATATTGTACAAGAGAGAGAAAGAAGTGAATTGAAGTGTGTGTTGGAATGAATGACAAAGACCCTTTAAATAAGCAAAGTTTTTGCCTGCAAACGGCTGGCAAGCCGTTTGGCAGGCCGTATTTGGCAAGTCGTTTGCTTGGCAGCCCGTTTCTTGGGGCCGTTTGTTGGACCGTTTGGCAGGTCGTACCCCATACTGGCAAGCCGTATGGCAGGCCATTTTTGGTGCTGGTCAGCCTTGATTCACTGGATCGTAACTTGATTTCTTGTCTTTCACCGTTTTTGCTCTAGAATCTTTGTTTTAGCTCCGATTCTCTTGATTCTTTTTGCACCACCTTCATAATTACTTTTTCTTCCATTCTAACCGACAAAGTTCGAATCTTTCTTTTTTTTGGGCCTTAATACCGGGGTGAAAACGTGACTTTTTAGCCGATATCAGAAATCCTACGAATTCTTTAAGAATTTAATCGTAGGTCACCTACACCAAGGCGGGTGTCAACCGTATGAACGGTGATTGTATCGTGTGGTCAAAACCGGGCCATGCGCTAGACCAAAAACTTTAATAGGGAGATCCTCATTGTTTTTGGCACACATGTTCGATTGCTATATCTTTGGTGCTCGGTTCCCACTTGATTCCCGGATTCTTTGAAGACTTGTATTATGGTTCGAGTTTCTCTACTTCATCATTATGGTACATTATTCGAGACTATCTTTGGTTACTATATCCATTGCATATTGTTTGAGGTTTGGGAAATTAATTTTGGGGGAATGCAAGTGGGAACCATGGTTGTTATATACTCCAAATTTGTGCCCACGCTAGTTGTTAGTTAGTTGGTTGTACGTATGGTTCTACTTACGTTTTTAAAGATGTTATTATATGGTAGAAGATTAATTTCGAGTTTTATTACTTGAGGACAAGCAAAACTCTAGTGTGGGGTGGTTTGATATCGCATATTTAATACATGTTTTCCTTAGCGATATCGATCACATTGTAGTCCGTTCGGATACGATTTGGTGTTTATTTTGATAATATTGAGAATGTCCGAGTTTGAAGAGCTAAATATAGAAGAGTTGCATTCTTTGGAGTTTTTGAGGCATTTTGTTAATCGATTGGTGCACCGAGGTTTAAAAACGCTAAGTACATATCGGGTATTTTGGTTTTGAGTTAGTATTTGTGTTGAAAAAGTGCAAAGAAAAACGAGATATCAGTTTATGCTTTACGTCGCGGCACGATGGCATTGGCCGCAGCGCGGAGATTAATTATTTTCAATATCAGGAAAGGGTTCAGAGAAGGGTTCAAAACCAGTTGTATGTCACGGCGCGATAAATGGGGCCGCGGCGCGACATTTGCTTAGTTTAAAGATCAAAAGCAGATTTAAGAAGGTCCCAGTTCATGTGTATTATCGCGGCGCGACAATAGAGGGCCGCGGCGCGGCGGTATATCGGCCCAGGTAATTTTGGCAGGTATTTAAGGCCCGAAAAATACCCTAATTATTCATTCTTGCATCCAGATGAATTCCAGCAGCTTTTTGACGAAAAAGGGTGATTTTTGGGGAATCCCAAGATCATTCTAACACCTCAATCATTCCAGAAACGCGTCTTGATTCGTTCATCATTCAAGAACACAATTTTCATTAGGTTTAATTCTTATCATCATAATGAATACTCTTAATTGTTTATTTGTGATTTTGGTTTTAGCCATGATTGTTGGCTAAGCACTTTAATGTTTGTCTAGATTGAATATTCGTATGTGTTTGGATGATACTTTAATGTTTAATTTGATTAATGCATGATAGTTATGAGTTTTGATTAGAACCATTCTTATGGGATTTGATTATTGTTACTAGGCTTGATTAGTGATCTTGTTTAGACAAAGGGAACCCTGTTTCAATTTAGTGAACTAATTTCCAATTGATTTGTCTTAACCAATTGGGTGCTTACTGGACCAAGGGGTAAACCGGGTAACATAGATTGAACAAAATAGGGGTGAATTGTGTGGAGTGAACGCGTAACCAATTGAATCTTAATCTTATAATTAGATAATTACTAAGTCACAAACGAAAAAGGTCTTTGGTGAAAGGGAACCCTAAGCCAATAAATCCTAGTTTGACGTATTTGCTAAAAGAGAACTCTGGGTAAACCGACTCTGTAGTTGCATGTATTGATAAATAGAACTAGAGCTTAATAACAAATTATCCGACACTGCGAATAGGAGATCTAGATGAACATTCTTTTATCTATTGAATTCAAATATCTTTACTTTTCGTTGAGTCTGCATTTATTTTCTATAAACTTTAAAATACAAAAATATTGTCTTTTACTTTTAATCTATCCTTGATTTGGCTAATCGTTAAATAGCCACAAAACAAATTATCTCGTACTTTCAATTTTCATAGGTTAACTTAGTTTATTTTTATTAGTTGCAATCTTAATTCTCACGTTAAACTGTCCTTGGAACGATTTCGGAATTACCAACTTTATACTATTGCACGATCGGGTACACTGCCCGTTAGTGTGTAGTAATCTTTAAACCGGCATTTTCCAGAGATAACTTATATACTAGATTTTACACATCAACGACCATCACCCACGAGTCGAGCTTTGTACCTCTCAAATGAGCCATCGAATTTCATTTTACGGCGAAAAATCCACATACTTCGAATTACCTGCATGTTAGTAGTCCTAGGTACAAGAATCCATGTCGTATTATCCAATAAAGCTTGAAATTCATCGGTCATAGCTTGGTTCCAATGTGGATCGGAGATAGCTTCAGAGGGTGTACGGGGGATGAGAGAGAGTTGTAGTTGCAGAGAGATTAAATGGTATTTTTGGCTTATGTATGCCAGTCATGCTACGAGTGACTACCGATCGAGTTATGTGAGGTGGTGGAATAGGAGGTGGTGAAGCACTTTCGGTTGAAACAGTAGGAGAAGAGGTAAGTGGAGTAGAGTTAGTTGATTCACTAACAGGAGAATTGGACTGTGTAGTTGAAGGACTGGATGAAGATAATGGATTGGGCTGAATCGGTGAAGGACAAATAGGCCTAATAGAAGAATGTGTATTAACAAGTGGACTAGGTGGATTCGGGACAACAGGAAGTGATGTAGAAGAATTTTGTGGGAAGTAAAAATATGGATGTATAGGTGACTGTAGGAAGTCGTAGACAGGAGGTGATGGCTGAGATTTTGTTGCAAACGGAAAAGTAGATTCATCAAAAATAACATGTCTCGAGATGATGATGCGGTTGGTCGAAAGATCTAAACACTTATAACCCCGATGATTGGAGGAATAACCTAAGAACACGCAAGGAGTAGAGCGAGGTTGTAATTTGTGAATGGTGGTGGAGGGTATCAGTGGGTAACATAAGCACCCAAATGTACGAAGATGTGTATAAGAGGGATCACGACGATATAGTAATTGAGTAGGTGATTGGTAGTTAAGTAATTTACTAGGGAGAATGTTATGTATGTAGGTGGCCATTTCAAGAGCATGGTGCCAACAAGAGGGAGGAATAGAAGCATGAGCAAGTAAAATGCGAATAATATTATTAATGGCGCGTATTTTGCATTCGGATTTGCCATTTTGAGGAGAAGTATAGGGACAAGAGAAGCAAAATTTCATGCCATTTGTAGCACGAAATTGATGAAAACTTGTGTTGTTGTATTCTTTGCCATTATCACATTGAAATGTTTTGATATCACTTTCAAATTGAGTTTTTATTTGTTTGCTAAAAGATGAGAAAATGGTTAAAACGTCCGGTTTGTTGGCAAGCGGGTAGGTCCAAAGAAAGTTGGTGTAATCATCAAGAAACAAGATATAATAACGATGCCCAACATTACTCTTGACAGGAGACGTCTGCAAGTCACTATGTGAAATGTCCCGTTCATATCAATTATAAACGTTTCATATTAATTGATTTCGTTGCGAGGTTTTGACCTCTATATGAGACGTTTTTTAAAAGACTGCATTCGATTTTTAAAAACAAACTATAACCTTTATTTTATCGATAAAGGTTTAAAAACATTACGAAGATTATCAAATAATGATAATCTGAAATATAGCGTTTTCACACGACCATTACATAATGGTTTTCAATAATATTACACAACAACTTAAGTCTTCGAATGCAGTTTTTAAACAATATTATACAAGCATGCAGACTCCAATCCTGTCTTTATTTAGCATGCAACAGCGAAAGCTCTTAATAATCACCTGAGAATAAACATACTTAAAACGTCAACAAAAATGTTGGTGAGTTATAGGTTTAACCTATATATTTAACAAATCGTAATAATAGACCACAAGATTTCATTTATTCAATAATCTTACACTCGCAAGTGTATAAAAATTATTCATATGATGAACACCTGGTAACCGACATTAACTTTAATGCATATAGAATATTCCCCGCATACTCGCAAGTATGTCATAAATTGGCAATTGCAATCACCATATAAATCGAAGTACTAAAGTCATTCATAACTTGAATGGGGGTTGTTAGGCCCAATAGATCTATCTTTAGGATTCGCGTCAATTAGGGGCCATTTCCATAATTCTTAGGCTACCAGACTTGAAGGGGCAATATTCGATTTAATAATCCAACCATAGAATGTAGTTTTGTGTACTTGTGTCTATTTTATAAAACATTTATAAAGCTGCATGTATTCTCATCCCAAAAATATTAGATTTTAAAAATGGGACAATAACTCACTTTCACAGATTTTTCCTTCGTCGGGAAATAAGACTTGGCCACGGGTTGATTCACGAACCTATAACAATTATGTACATATATATCAAAGTATAATCGAAAAATATATTCACAACATTTTTTATTACGTTTTAATGATTTAAGTTTGTTAAGTTAGCAGTCCAACGTTAGTAATCTACAACTAGTTGTCCACAGTTAGATGTACAGAAATAAATCAATATATATTATCTCGAATCAATCCACAGCCCAGTGTATACAAGTCTCAGGCTAGCTCACAACTCAAAGTATATATATTATTTTGGAATCAACCTCAACCCTGTATAGCTAACTCTAGCATTACTGCATATAGAGTGTCTATGGTTGTTCCCAAATAATATATATGGATGGGTCAATATGATATGTCAAAACATTGTATACATGTCTATGGTATCCCAAGATTACATAATATATGTTAGAATACATGTATAATACAATATAAGTTAGTTAAGTTATGATTTATATAGATTTGTTACAAATTTCACGTAGCTACAACAAGCAAAATTATCCAATCTTGTTTTACCCATAACTTCATTTTAAATCCGTTTTGAGTGATTCAAGTTTCTATGGTTTTATAATGAACTGAAATTTATGAAACTAAACAGAAAATGTATAAGTTTATAGTTAGAAATACAGGTTACAAGTCAATATTGTAAGAGGTAGTCATTTAAGTCGAAAGAACGACGTCTTGATGACCATTTTGAAAAACATACTTCCACTTTGAGTTTAACCATGATTTTTGGATATAGTTTCATGTTAATAAGAAAAATTATTTTCCCAGAAGAACAACTTTTAAATCAAAGTTTTTCATAGTTTTTAATTATCTAACCCAAAACAGCCCTCAGTTTCACTACGACGGCGTATGTCCGGTTTGACGGTGTTCTTCGTGTTTCCAGGTTTTAAATCATTAAGTTAGAATATAATATAGATATAGAACATGTGTTTAGTTGATTTTAAAAGACAAGCTAGAAGGATTAACTTTGTTTGCGAACAAGTTTAGAATTAACTAAACTATGTTCTAGTTATTACAAGTTTAAATCTTCGAATAAGATAGTTATATATATATGAATTGAATGATGTTATGAACATCATTACTACCTCAAGTTTAGTAGGTAAACCTACTGGAAGTGACAAGAAATGATTTAGCTTCAAAGGATCTTGGATGGCTTTAAAGTTCTTAAAGTAGAATCATGACACGAAAACAAATTCAAGTAAGATTCCTACTCGAATTAAGATTGTTATAGTTATAGAAATTGAATCAAAGTTTGAATATGAGTATTACCTTGAATTAGAATGATAACCTACTATAAATAACAGAGGTTTCTTGATCTTAAATGATTACTTGGAATGAATTAGAAAGCTTGGAAGTAGATTTGTAAACTTGAAAGTGTTCTTGAAGTTTACTTGAGTAGTTATTTTGAAAGTTGTTCTAGGTTAGGATTTATGAACTAGATTGAGCTAGATTTTGTTGAAGATGATGAAGAACACTTAGAACACCAAGAGAGAATTTGAGAGAGATAAGTTTGATGCATGAAAGTTGAAAAAATGAAAGTGTTTTGGTTGGTGAAGAAAAACGTGATCCTACCCTTGAATATAAGGTTCCATTAGTTTGTATTTTTGTTAGATATTTCATGCTAGTTGCCAAATGATGATTCCCACATGTTTAGGTGACTCATTAAGGATGCTAAGTGCTGATCATTGAAGTGTATATACCAATAGTATATACATTTAGAAGTTGTGTATTGTACGAGTACGAATTGAATACGAGTAAATAGTGTACTGTAGTAAATAGTATTTACTGTAGCAAATAGTATTTTACTGTAGCAATAGTATTTTACTGTAGCAATAGTTTTTTACTATAGCGAATAGTATTTTACTGTATCAAATAGTATTTTACTGTAGCAAAGTGAAAATTTACTTTAGCACATAGTGTTTTACTGTAGCAAATAGTATTTTACTATAGCAAATAGTGTTTTAGTTGTACATCTTTGATTTAATTGTATTTCTTCTTTTATATATATATATATATATATATATATATATATATATATATATAAAATAAAAAGTTACATCATAAAAAAAATAAAACGATTATATAATTATCACAAGTTATGACGTTCGTGAATCATCAGGCAAACGGGGTGGTCAATTGTCTACATAAACTCATTTCAATTAATCAAGTCTTAACAAGTTTGATTGCTTAACATGTTGGAAACATTTAATCATGCAAATATAGTTTTCATTTAATATATAATCATGGAAAAGTTAGGGTCACTACAGTACCTACCCGTTAAATAAATTTCGTCTCGAAATTTTAAGCAGTTGAAGGTGTTAACGCATCTTCAGGAAATAGGTGCGGGTATTTCAGCTTCATCTGATCTTCACGCTCCCAGGTGAACTGGGGTCCTCTACGAGCATTCCATCGAACCTTAACAATTGGTATCTTGTTTTACTTAAGTCTTTTAACCTCACGATCCATTATTTCGACGGGTTCTTCAATGAATTGTAGTTTTTCGTTAATTGTAATCTCAGCTAATGGAATGGTGAGATCTTCTTTAGCAAATCATTTCTTCAAATTCTAGACGTGGAAGGTGTTATGAACACCCGCGAGTTGTTGTGGTAACTCAAGTCGGTAAGCTACTGGTCCGACACGATCAATAATCTTGAATGGTCAAATGTACCTTAGATTTAGTTTCCTCCGTTTACCAAATCGAACAACGCCTTTCCAAGGTGAAACCTTAAGCATGACCATCTCTCCAACTTCAAATTCTATATCTTTTCTTTTAATGTCCGCGTAGCTCTTTTGTCGACTTTGGGCGGTTTTCAATTGTTGTTGAATTTGAATGATTTTCTTGGTAGTTTCTTGGATTATCTCTGGACCCATAATTTGTCTATCCCCAACTTTACTCCAACAGATCGGAGACCTGAACTTTCTACCATAAAGTGCCTCAAACGGTGCCATCTCGATACTCGAGTGGTAACTGTTGTTGTAGGAAAATTCTGCTAACGGTAGATGTCGATCCCAACTGTTTCCAAAATCAATAACACATGCTCGTAGCATGTCTTCAAGGGTCTGTATCGTTCTTTCAATTTGCCCATCAGTTTGTGGATGATAGGCAGTACTCATGTCTAGACGAGTCCCCAATGCTTATTGTAACATTTGCTAAAACCTTGAGACAAATCTGCCATCTCTATCAGAGATAATAGAGATTGGTATTCCATGTCTGGAGACAACTTCCTTCAAGTATAGTCGTGCTAACTTCTCCATTTTATCATCTTCTCTCATTGGCTGAAAGTGTGCTGACTTGGTGAGATGATCGACTATTACCTAAATAGTATCATAACCACTTGCAGTCCTTGGCAATTTAGTAATAAAATCCATGGTAATGTTTTCCCATTTCCATTCCGGGATTTCAGGTTGTTGAAGTAGACCTGATGGTTTCTGATTTTCAGCTTTGACCTTAGAACACGTCAAACATTCTCCTACGTATTTAGCAATATCGGCTTTCATACCCGGCCACCAAAAGTGTTTCTTGAGATCTTTGTACATCTTCCCCGCTCCGAGATGTATCGAATATCTGGTTTTATGTGCTTCCTTAAGTACCATTTCTCTCACATCTACCCAAATTCTTTCAGCCCTATACCAGGTTTCGTCTTCCCAAATATTTATATGTTTCTCCGATCCTTTGGGTATTTCATTCCTCAACTTTCCTTATTTTAACACTCCCTGCTGTGCCTCCTTTATTTGAGTAGTAAGGTTAGTACGTATAATTATATTCATAGCTTTTACCTGCATAGGTTCTCTGTCCTTTCTACTCAAAGCGTCGGCTACTACATTCGCCTTCCCCGGGTGGTAACGAATCTCAAAATCGTAATCATTTAACAATTCAATCCACCTACGCTGTCTCATGTTCAGTTGTTTCTGATTAAATATATGTTGAAGACTTTTGTGGTCGGTATATATAATACTTTTGACCCCATATAAATAGTGTCTCCAAGTCTTTAATGCAAAAATAACCGCGCCTAATTTCAAATCATGTGTCGTATAATTCTGCTCGTGAATCTTCAATTGTCTAAACGCATAAGCAATTACCTTTGTTCGTTGCATTAATACACAACCGAGGCCTTGCTTTGAGGCGTCACAATATATCACAAAATCATCATTCCCTTCAGGCAATGACAATATAGGTGTCATAGTTAACTTTTTCTTCAACAATTGAAACGCTTTCTCCTGCTCATCCTTCCATTCAAATTTCTTTCCTTTATGCGTAAATGCAGTCAAGGGTTTTGCTATTTTGGAAAAATCTTGAATGAATCTTCTGTAGTAACCAGCCAATCCTAAAAATTGGCGTATATGCTTCAGAGTTTTCGGGGTTTCTCACTTTTCAACGGTTTCAATCTTTGCCGGATCCACCTGAATACCTTCTTTGTTCACTATGTGACCGAGGAATTGAACTTCTTCCAACTAAAATGCACACTTTGAAAACTTAGCGTACAGTTTTTCTTTCCTCAATAACTCTAGCACTTTTCTCAAATGTTCTTCATGCTCTTGATCATTCTTTGAGTAAATAAGTATGTCATCGATGAAAACAATGACAAACTTGTCAAGGTATGGTCCACACACTCGATTCATGAGGTCCATGAACACAGTTGGTGCGCTAGTCAACCCAAACGGCATAACCATAAACTCATAATAACCGTAACGCATTCTGAAAGTAGTCTTCGGAATATCATCCTCCTTCACCCGCACTTGATGATACCCAGATCGTAAATCTATCTTCGAATAAACTGACGAGCCTTGTAGTTGATCAAATAAGTCGTCGATTCTTGGTAGTGGATAACGGTTCTTGATGGTAAGTTTGTTCAACTCTCGGTAGTCTATACATAACCTGAATGTACCATCTTTCTTCTTGACAAACAAAACAGGAGCTCCCCCACGGTGATGTGCTTGGTCGAATGAAACCACGCTCTAAAAGTTCTTGTAATTGACTCTGGAGTTCCTTAATTTCACTGGGTGCGAGTCTGTATGGAGCATGAGCTATTGGTGCAGCTCCCGGTACAAGATCTATTTGAAATTCAACGGATCAGTGTGGAGGTAGTCCCGGTAATTCTTTCGGAAATACATCGGGAAATTCTTTTGCGACGGGAACATCATTGATGTTCTTTTCTTCGGTTTGTACTTTCTCGACATGTGCTAGAACAACATAGCAACCTTTTCTTATTAGTTTTTGCGCCTTCAAATTACTAATAAGATTTAGCTTCGCGTTGCTCTTTTCTCCGTACACCATTAAGGGTTTTCCTTTTTCTCGCATAATGCGAATCACATTTTTGTAATAAACGATTTCTGCTTTCACCTCTTTCAACTAGTCCATGCCAATTATCATATCAAAACTCCCTAACTCTACTGGTATCAAGTCAATCTTAAACGTTTCGCTAACCAGTTTAATTTCTCGATTCCGACATATATTATCTGCTGTAATTAATTTACCGTTTGCTAATTCGAGTAAAAATTTATTATCTAAAGGCGTTAATGGACAACTTAATTTAGCACAAAAATATTTACTCATATAGCTTCTATCCGCACCCGAATCAAATAAAACATAAGCAGATTTATTGTCAATAAGAAACGTACCCGTAACAAGCTCCGGGTCTTCATGCGCTTCTGCCGTATTAATATTGAAAACTCTTCCGCGGCCCTGTCCATTAGTATTCTCCTGATTTGGGCATTCATTTCTGATATGACCCAGCTTCCCACATCCAAAACAAATAATGGCGGTATTATTTGTTCCGACATTATTTGTTCCTTTATTCTTGTTAGCCTTTGGTCCATAAACTTCACACTTCATTGTACCATGACCTTTTCTATTACACTTAGTACATGATGTCGTACAAAGCCCAGTCGAATGGTATCCTTCACACCTCTGGCATGGTTTCTGCCTCTGGTTGTTATTGTTGGGATTGTTGTTGTGCAGTTGTTATTATTGTTGGAACGGTTGTTGTAGTTGTTGTTGGGATGGTTATTATTGTTGCGGTTAAAGTTGCGGTTGTGGTGGTAGTTATTGCCTTTGTAATTGTGATTATTGTTATTGTTGTTGTTGTATTGGTGACTCTTGTCACTGTTTTCTTCACACTTCCTCTTGACTTGTTTCATGTTGGCTTCTTCAGCCGCCTGCTCTTTAATTCTTCCCTCAATCTGATTTATGAGTTTATGAGCCATTCGACTTGCCTTTTGTATGGAGGCGGGTTCGTGTGAACTCACATCTTCTTGAATTCTTTCTGGTAACCCTTTTACAAATGCGTCGATCTTCTCTTCTTCATCTTCGAACGCTCCCAGACACTATAGGCACAACTATGTGAATCGTCGTTCGTACGTGGTAATATCAAACCCTTGTGTTCGTAACCCTCTAAGCTCTACCTTGAGCTTATTGACCTCCTTCCTGGGAAGATACTGCTCGTTCATTAAGTGCTTGAATGCTGACCACGGTAGTGCGTAAGCAGCATGTCATAACCCGTCCTTAACCATAAGAACGTGTTAGATAACGTATGATTTCATTGCGAGGTATTGACCTCTATATGCGACATTTTTAAAAGAGAAACTGCATATATTATACATTACAAACCATAACCATTAGTTTTGTTACAAGCTTTAGACAATAAAAAGATGATTATCGTTTAGCGATAATCTTCGACTTACAAACTTTACATATAATGATAACAACACGATTTCGAGCATATTTTACAACACAAATCCTTGGGTATGCAGTTTTATTTTTGACACAAATATGCGTACGCAAGATCCTGCTCAAATTCAACATAATGCAGCGGAAGCTTTAGTAATCACCTGAGAATAGACATGTTTTAAAAGGTCAACATAAAGTTGGTGAGATATAGGTTTAATGCCGGCAGCAATATATATATATAGACCACAAGATTTCGTATATAAACAGTTTAATAAAAATATTCTAAGTGGTTGAGCACTTGGTAACCATACTTAACATTTAATCACGTCGCATATTCCCTTTATTATGAAATCTTACTACACCGTACCAAGTGTAGTCACGAAACGAAGTACTGTGCAACCGTTGAATACTGGTCGTCCAGTCCGGTTGGGGTTGTCAGGCCCGATAGATCTATCAACAGGATTCGCGTTTACAATACCGCTGTAAATAACAGTTACCAAGCTACAGGGAAGTATGCCAGTGGTACAACTCAACGTAGAATATATTTTTCAGTTACTTGTGTCCATAACGTAAAACATAAAATACATGTATTCTCATCCCGAAATATTTAGAGTTTAAAAGTGGGACTATATACTCACTTTCGTCTTGAAGATATGTAATTTCGACTTGGTCTCCGATTGATATCACAAACCTATCCATATATAGTTTATCAATATATTTCTATTTTAAACAATCGTCACATATATATACTTTTTATACTTTTAATAGTTTTAATAATTTCTTAGTCCGTAGTTAGCAGTCCGATGTTAGTAATTCAATTTTAATGGTTCATTTTTAGGTGTTTAATAAACCCCCAATGAAATAAATAAAAACCCCCATCGTATATGTATTGGTCGAGATTAATCTTGACCCATGGTATCGGTGTTGTCAAATGACGTGTTGCGTACATAAAGTACCGGTGTTGTCAAATGACGTGTTGCGTACAATCATGGGATCTTATGATTAATCTTCTCGTATTGTTTACGGGTGATCCTGAACCATATAAAATTAAATTATGAGTACATATATATAAAATATCATGTTATTTTAAAAAGATGTGATTTATTTAAATTTTCTCCAATTATTTTCGTAGCCAAACTAGTCTTAGATATCCGATCTCGTTTTGGTCATAGTTTCTTCGTTACAACTCCGTTTTCGTTGATTCAACTTGCCACTTCCTTGGATCGAGTCCCTATTTAAGACTATGAACTGTAAATACCTTAGTTTGTATTCGAAATCACAGGTCATAGGTCAAACTTTAGTGAAACTTATGAAGTTAATCATTTTCCATCATGTAAACAACCTTAAATGATTATTTTTCTAAAAATACTTATACTTTGAGTTAAATCATGAAATTTTTATGTGTTATCATATTCATAGTAAAAATCATTTTTCCAGAAAATAAACCTCCAAATCAAAGTTTAAGATGGTTTTTAATTATCCAACCCAAAACAGCCCCCGGTTGCACTCCGACGTCATAAAAACAGTTTTTAAGGTGTTCTTTGAAAAACCAAGTTATACCTTGTTAAATTAGCATATTTTTAAGTTATATTACAGGTCTTGAAGTATTTTAAAAGTTAAGTTAGAAGGATCTATTTAGTTTGCGAACAAGTTTGAAATCATTCAAACTATGTTCTAGTTTATAAACTCTTATATATATAGCTATAAATATATGAATTGAAAAAGAGTTGAAGTAGAGTTTTTACCTCAAGTTTAAAATGTAAAGTTGCTGGAAAGAAGTAGTAAAATAAAAGTTGAGAGAGTTCTTGCAAGTGTGTGTGAAAATTGGAAGTAAAATTTGGAAAATAAATGTGTAAAAATGAGTTAGAAATGGTGCTTATTTATAGGCTTGAAAATTTGGTTTTTAGTGAAAATATCTAAGATAAGTTAAAATTTATTATGTCATGAATGACATATTATTCCAATAATTGAAGATTTCTATTGGTATATACCAATAGTAAATACTTCTAGAAGCTGTGTATAGTACCCTAGATATACGTATAGGATTATTGAGGAAACGGAACGAGAATTCAAATATAACTATCTTTTGTAAATATACTTATATTGTTTTATGTATAAAAGCCCTTTAAAAATGATTAAATACATTACTTATACGATATATGTATAAACATTATAAATCATCAGTATTTATGTCAAATAACGTTACGTAGGTTATTGTTTTGAAAACTTAAGTTAGTAGTTTCAAAATATACTTATGACTTTTTGTTATTAATACAAAATGAGATATTAAAACATCCTTAGATCATGTTAAATATGTATGTATAATTATCATATATTGTATAGTTCGTGATATCATCGGTCAAACTAGACGGTCAAACGTTGTGTAAAACTCTTTTCAAAAACATAAGTCTCAACAATTTGGATTGATTATCATGTTGGTAAGGTTTAATTTATTTAAATATTAATCTCATAAGTATAGAACGATCGGAAAAGTGCGGGTCGTTACAGTACCTACCCGTTAAATAAATTTCGTCCCGAAATTTTAAAATTGTACCTATTTTGCGTCATCGAGAAACAAGTGTGGATACTTTTGTTTCATCTGATCCTCTCGTTCCCAAGTAAACTCAGGACCTCTTCGAGCATTCCAACGAACCTTAACGATCGGTATGTTGCTCTGCTTGAGCCGTTTAACTTCACGATCCATGATTTCGATTGGTTCTTCGATGAATTGTAGTTTCTCGTCGACATGGATTTCTTCAAGAGGAATGGTGAGGTCTTCCTTTGCAAGACACTTTTTAAGGTTTGAGACGTGAAAAGTATTAT